>NC_039255.1:12350436-12410458 GCF_003368295.1 Carassius auratus
CATGGCTGCCACTGACTTATGAATACTGTTGATGTTTAATAAATTCAGTTATGCTGTAGTGTCTGGATCTAGGGATCAGATGTTTCATTTGGACCTGCTTCCGATGATACTCTACTATTTGAAATATTCCTTTTAAAAAGCTTTAATGTACAAGCATAAAATCCACATACACAAAACTTAACGTGTATTATGTATATTAAGTGTGTCTCATGATTACATCATATGTGAATTTCTACTTCTTTGCAGCACTTTAGGTTAAGTTTTACATTTGAAACAGGTCCCGTGTGCTCTGGATGTGCTCGCTCTTGTAATATTCTGAAACATATTACAGAAAATGAGTGTTTACATAAGATGGAGTCAGTTCTGAAAGCAGTAAGGCTTTTGAATTAAACTCTTTTTAGATCATATATCAAGATATGCAAGACTCAGTTAGCTCTCCCCAAAATGATGGCATGTAACAGTGAGCAATAAAACGGCCAGCAGTAAGGCACTTGCTATGCAGACACTCCTTGAGTCAGTTATTTCTGGGAGTACACAAAAACCTTTTAGTAGAGTAGTACTGGTTATCTGTTTCATTTAAAATGATTGTATATAAACTGGCAAAGACAACAGCAGTAACAATACTGATGTCATGATGATGTCATAGAATAGACGGTGTCACCAAAGTGGAATCTTGTCATGAATGACCAAAAAGCACTCAAAGGACCAAAGAATGATTTCATGTTTCTACCACACGCTCAAACGACATGTCATTCATGCTGTTTAATGCTCAAAAGCTGAGCTGAGTTTCGTTTGAGAGCCTTACTGTCTGGACTTAATGCTTCCTCAGTGCAGAAAAATGATTATGTTCTCGTTTTTAGGCATGTCATACCCGAACTGGCCAGAGAAGAGCCCGGTACCGCTCAACAGACTCGATGCCACTAACCCTGTCTTTACAAGATATGCCAATGATAGTGTTTATGCAAACTGGATGGCTTTGCATTCTCCCGCAAAAATCGTGGACACGCTCGATAGTTAAATAGGCAAACCAAAATCAGTGGTGGAAAAGACATGGGGTGGGGAGATGTGTATATTTATATGATACTGTATATATGTCGTTTGATGATAAAGTCGGTTCCCTTTTATTTCTGCTGTTGTGTAGAAGATGAGAGGATGGTAAGAGATTTCAAATTGGCTGGAATTGCATAAAACATGCTTCAAGCAGCTCATAGGTGATTGTTACCACAAGGCCCTGTCGGCTGTGTTGTATCACTGCATGACTCTGTACAGTTAAATGTCAATGTTTAAGTGCCTGTGCCGCTTCTGTTAGAAAACACCAGTTATAAATGCATGACCGAGACAATCTTGGTCCCACTCCAGGAATTAAAGGGAGCTTCTTTACCATCACTTACTGCTGCAAATATTGGATATGTTTTTTGGGGGAAAGCAGAGTTCGTTTCATCTTGATTGTGTGTCAGGATATGACAAAATCAATTACTTTTTGTTTTTTTAAATGTTCATATTTTGCTCTGTGGTAACTACGAGTTATAAATATTGCCATAATTGATATGTATAATTTAATGTCATATGGTGATTTAATTCTCATTGTGCAACAATAACTATAATACATAAAACTGAGTGTGATTCCTCATTATGTTGTCAGAAACTTTACTTTTCAATCAATAAAACTGTTAGGAGATGTCAAGGTTTAATTTCTATGTGTGTTTATTTTTAATGCTATTTCTGTCTCAGACTTCATTAAAGAGTAACAAAGAATGTGGTAACTTAGATCTAAAGATTCAAATGTGGTAATTTTGTTCATCCTCCTGACATCCTAAGTTTTGAGGCATGGATTTCATAAAATGAATCAATTAATGAATGATTTGAAAAGCAAGTTCAAAGTACCCTGTGTAAATACGTAAATTGGCATTAAACCATTAGTGTGATATTTCATTCAGTTTGTTTTGTTTTGCTCTATGAATAGGAAGATTTATTTAAATGGGACTCACATTAATCGTTTTTCCTGGTGTAAGAAAAATACAAACCTCTACACATGACATACCATTTTAAAGAAAATACGTTGGTTAATCTTCAAAGTAGAATTTCAAAAGTGGCGATAATTATAGTGAATTTAGTTAACCATAGGTTTTAACGAGTTGTAAAACATCCAGACGGCAGACTGGCTTTTATTTTGAAATTCTTCGGTTCATAGCGGAAGTAACATGCGTTTTTTATTGTGCTCACTTTGATGCCCGTGGCGTTCTGTTCCTACATTTATTATGCTCGGTTTTCTTTTGAACAGTGTTTACCGAAAGCCGCATACAGTCACAACTACCGAGGTAAGTGTCGCACATTTCCGTGTTTATTTAGTTATGTTTTTAAAACAAATTCAACCTCGACGTATTCTTCCACAAATTATATTGGAAACGTTAAAATGTTCTTGTGTGTAGAGCAAAAGGTTGCCATAGATCAGACGGCCAGATGTTTCCCTGTGCGCGTTAACTTAATTAGTATTCAGAGTCTTAGGTGCTTGTTTATAATAAGGCGCAAGCATGTAACGTATGAGGAAGAATAGCGTTATACATATTTGTACATGTGCATAAAATTCATACAGTGTATGGGGTAACGTTAATATACGTACAGTCAGTCCTCATAATAAACAGCGTGATCTGATCAGGAGTTCGACCCCGCTTAAAACTCGGCTAACGTTACTTGCCACATTAATAAATACTTGTGTATGAAATATTGATAATTATTTTTTTTTTTGATAAAACTTTAGTTATCTTTAACGTCTTATTTTTAGATTATTCATTCTAATTTTCGATCCGAATTATTGTAGTTAACGTAGACTGCAACGTTACGTCAACCTAGAAAACTTTTTACAATATTATTTAAATATATGTATGTGTGTATCTATCTATATCAATTATTATAATCTCTTTTTAGATAAATTATTTCTCTTAGAAGAGGAATATTGAGCAAGCAGGATGACAGGTTGTTATTTACACATCTCTGAGGAGTCTGAGTTTGTTCAGTGTGCTGTAGTGTGAGAGGAGCATTGATTACAAGAAAAATGTGACACTACCGCGCTCCCTCCGATTACTTGGGAATGGAATAATGTGAAAGACTTCATCCTTCTTAAAGGTTACATCTTGTCAGGGTGAGAATGCAAAACGGTGGCCGGTAAAGAGCACCCTGCCTCTCAGATATGCCCAGGCGGGGGCTTCCTCTGCAGGGACGGGCACGCTGGCTTCTTCTGGGGATATTTTTGCTCTTGGTACTGCTGATGTTTGCTTACCTGCTGGAGTGCACGCCGCCTGCGGATGTAAGCCAGGTGCTGCCAGGCCTGGGAGGAGATCCATATGGAAAGGAGTATTACCAGGCCCTCCAGCAGGAGCAGGAAGAGCGGCATCTCAGCCGAGCGGCCAGCCTCAAGAGACAGATCGCGCAGCTCAAACAAGAACTCCAAGAGATGGGCGAGAAACTGAGAGTGCTTCAAGAAAAAAAGGAGGGTCCCGGACCGCAGAGCCTGATTGATGGCAGAGATCAAGAGCCTGGTGACCTCTTGGAGTACTTGCACTCACAAATCGACAAGGCAGAGGTGAACACAGGAGCGAGGCTGCCGAGCGAGTATGCACTGGTGCCCTTCGAGAGCTTCACCACCACAAAAGTGTACCAGCTGGAAATGGGTCTGACACGCCATCCTGAGGAGAAGCCTGTGCGGAAGGACCGGAGGGATGACCTGGTGGAGGTGATAGAAGCAGGTTTGGATATTATTAATAACCCAGAGGAAGATGACGGACAGGAGGACAACATCCCCATGCAGAGGCAGACGTTCACTGAAAGCCATTTTTTTGAAGGTAAAAGCTGTTTTAGAGGAAGTATGCACTACTTTATGTGCTTAACGCACCATGTGGTTAGGGATTTGTGTGTACTTAACAGCACTTGTTGTATTTGAGAATAATAAAGGTGGTGTGACCTTTGCACGGCACAAAATATTCAGTAACTCAAGCTGCTCTTGTGTACTTGCTATGCTTGGCAGGACTCTACAGAACCGAGAGGGACAAAGGCACACTGTATGAGCTCTACTTCACTAAAGAGAATTCTCATGAGTACCGTCACGTCACCCTCTTTCGTCCGTTCGGGCCCCTCATGAAAGTGAGGAGCACGTCTGTAGACACCGCCAGCACCGTCATTAACATCATAGTGCCGCTGTCAGGCCGCACTGAAGGCTTTGTTCAGTTCTTGCACAACTTCAGGTGAGGAGGTCACTGTAGAATTTGTAGATATTTTTGGGATTTATAATTTTTTTTTTTCAAATGTGTTTTTTTTCCAATTAGCTTTTGCACTGAAAACAAAAGTTTAGTGAAGCACAGATTACACAGAATTTACTTTCAAATCGAGCAGTGGCAAATTGCAACTTCTATAAAGGGAATTTTAAATTTTTATACATGAATAACTCCCAATTGTGCAGATTCATATTGACATTTCAAACAAAGAAACGTGACCGAGCATGTAAGAGAGATTCGGGGAATGCGTTTCAGTGTGTTTTTGTGTGCTGCAGATAATATGGTTGAAATTCTAAAGTTGTGTGGGTAGCAGCAATACAGAGTCTGATGTTACACAGTTTTATAAGGGAATGTTTCCCAGTGTGGTTTTCCCTTTGGAAGTTTTGGAAATGTTGTGATCAGAGAATGTTTTCTGTTGGCAGGGAGGTTTGTATACAGCAGGACAAGCGGGTGCATCTCACAGTGGTGTATTTTGGGCAGACAGGCTTGCAGGAGGTGAAGGCGTCTCTGAGGAAAATGTCCAGGTTTGAGCTTTGCAAATATTCATATTTTATGTGCACAGTGTGGTAGCTGGAATGTTCTTTATTAGAATGGTAATTTGCTTGACTTGCAGAAAATATTTTTGCTTTTTTTTTTTTTAATTGAGTAAGGTACATAATCTTTTCATGATCTCCAGTGAGGAAAACTTCAGTAAATACACTCTGATCCCTGTGGATGAGGAGTTTTCGCGTGGCCGTGGTCTGGACATTGGAGCTCACGCGTGGGAGCAGGACGAGGATGTGTTGATGTTCTTCTGTGATGTTGACATCTACTTCACACTGGACTTTCTTAGCACCTGTCGTCTCAATACAGCTCCAGGTCTGTCGTCTCAACAAGCATTTATATCTGAAAATTCATGGATCCATTACTAGATAAAACATCCGTATTTCTTCCATTGTTGTTTAATTGCACTAAAGGATTTCGTTTTCTAACTAAGCAGTAATAATATTAGTAATAATAGGATTTGTTGTCATGGGCAATTTTCATGTCTCAATATTTTTTATAAACTAAAAGGTTTATAATAAAAATACAGAGTTCCATGTTATTTCATAATAAAAGTTTTGTTTTTTTCTCCCTCCCTGGAAGGCAAACGAGTTTTCTATCCGGTGGTTTTCAGTTTGTACAATCCAGCTATAGTTTATGGAAATCTTGAGTTTCCGCCCCCCATTGAGAATCTGCTGGTATGTACATCAAGATTTTTCTATGAAAATACATCTTTGTAGAATGAAAGGCTTTCAATTGATATAAAGGTGAATAATGCTATTTACATATTGTATGCTGTTTATAGATTCATAAGAAAGATGCCGGATTCTGGAGGGATTTTGGATTTGGCATGACTTGTCAGTATCGCTCCGACTTCCTCAGCATTGGTAAGTCTGTATTTTAATGTGGAAAAAGTTTAGATTTATAACAATATACATTTTTTATCATTTCAAATTTGTCCGTAATTTGAATTTGTAACTCTTCTTGTTGTAAGTAAACTGAAATAATTAATCAATACAAACATTTATTCCAGCTTTATTTAAAATCAGTGCGTCAAATACATCAAGTTACAATAAAATATCTTTTGCTTGATGTTTTGAATAAATAAACTCACAGTTCCTCTTTTCTAGGAGGATTTGATCTGGAAGTGAAAGGCTGGGGTGTAGAAGATGTGCACTTGTACAGGAAGTATCTACGGAGTGATCGGATTGTGATCCGCACGCCTGTATCAGGCCTCTTCCACCTGTGGCATGAGAAGATGTGTGCAGATGAACTGACCCCAGAACAGTACCGCATGTGCATCCAGTCCAAGGCCATGAACGAGGCGTCACACTCTCATCTGGGCATGCTGGTGTTCAGGAAAGAGATCGAGACTCACCTTCGAAAGCAGGCCTACAAAACCCAGAGCAAACCAGCAGAATGAATTGGCTACAGAAACACCAATACAGAGCACAACTTTGTTGACATAACAATGAAGAAATAGGTCAAATGGACATTTTTGGTATTATTTGAACAAGTCAATTCTAAATAATAACCTATGGATTACAGAAGAAAAAAAAAAAAAGACATGAGTGTGGTGGAAGGATGGTACTGATCGGAATTTAATTTAGGTCTGGAATAGTTTGCTTTAATGCCAACTTAAATTTGAGGTGATATGCGCTAAAAGACTTATTAACTACATGTGAACAATGATCATTAGGGAAATGAGATTCTGAAGATGACCTGAAATGCAGAGAAATTTTTAGGGCCTCGTTCATGAAAAACAGTTTTTGCAAATAATTACCAGAGCCATACTTTACATTTTTATATTATTTAATTTCTAGTGAAAATATATCCACTCTGACAAAAAGGAGAGGCAATTATCTACAGATGAATGTGGTTAAACTTGCTGTGCTGGATTTCTACTGATCGCAATGTCTGTGTTGGAACAGTTTTCCGACTTTGAGAAAATTCTTCCATGTGTTTTAGGTAGCATGGATCCGATATGCATTTTGATGCATGTATCAAACTTTTACTTTGTACCATGTGTGAGGTCACTGGTCAGTGCCATAGCACTAAGAGTCAGGGGTTTATGATACAGTGTCATAAATTTCCTAATATATACTGAAGATAACTGTGATGAACTATAAAGCCAGAGCAACACAATAGCTACTAACAGTTCAGTTTATTATCACTTGTTGGATGTAGTTTTTACACACCATAGTGATTTCTTCACTAACTCTAGATAATAAAGGTTTTTTTAATACCATTTGCAATTGCACTCAAACATTCCCAGCTCTATAAGCTACGAAAATGCCATTTTAAACCTTTGTGGTGGTACTGAAATCCACTATTATAAATTCTTAATTTAAGACACATGGGATAATACAAGTGTATTCATTTTAATATAGACTACAAGAATAGAAAATAAAATAAAGAAAGTCCAAGTTGAAAACAGTTTAAAATGTTCTTTTATCTTCAAAGTAATGTGATTTCTGATGACGAAGGAGTTTTAATGAGCATTACATCAGTGCACTGGCTGATCTGGGTGTATGTTCATGGTCTTGTAAATTTCCTTGAGGAGAAGCAGAGCTGTAATCTTCAGATTCCCTGAGGAAAGAGACAAAAGAATCTGTTTGTAAAACACCATGACAATGCAAGTACATAATGATATTAAGGAACATCACATACCAGTAACACAAATGACTTTGGAGTGCAAACAGGTATTCGTTGAAGCTCTCGATGGGTTTCTCTTGCAGGACGTAGTCGATGCGATTCCCTCCATTCAGCATGCCCACTTTTACTTGTGTCTCTTCCTTCTGAGGTTCAGGGACCCTCGACCATCTTATCCTCCTCTGCAAACAAACAACGAGATTTCGATGTTGAGCTTGAGCTGAAGTGTGCACACTTAAATGATGAAACGTAAAGGGTAAGATGATATTCAGTGGGGTTTACTTACCTTCCCCTTGCTGCTTTTCCTCTTCTGCTTTGATTTGACTGGCGACCATGGCAAGCTGTTCATGCAGTTGAGCAGACGAGGTGTGAGCGCGAGCAAACTCATTCAGAGTCTGCCATGCACTCTTCAGAGAGCTGATGAAGCCTTGCTTTAGGTCAGAGCCCATCTTGGATAAACTCTCTTTTAATTCTGGACACAAGACGCACACAAAATACATCAAATATCACACTACTAAAATATTTAAATGCATGGAATGCACAGAAATGGTCAAATACACACCGAGGTGAAGCCTCTTTCTCCCTTTATGATGTGGGATCAAAACTGGCTCCAGCTCAATGTCAGGTAATATCATGGGTTCAATTCTGTATGCAACTGGATCCAGCTGAGTGTACAATAACATTAATGCATTAGCTACATACCTAACAGTGAGAATGTTAAAAGTTAAAAACTCTTTAGTCCTAAACCATTTTGGTTTTCAAAAGATCCGATGCTGTTGTAGAGAAACAGTAGACAAGTTAAGACACCACGTACTGGATGGTAGATATTGAAGAACCCTTTGCAGGTGGGAAGCTGGTAAGACTCTTCGATTTTCTCCACTCCACGCACTGTCAGAAACATTCCGATTGGAGAACCGAGAGCAAAGAAATTCACCGGTTCAAAGTCCAGAGCATGATATACCACCGACACCTGGAGAAGAACATCCAAGATTGCAGAGCATGTTCGCATATCAGACCCACAATCAGGTTCTTCTCACAAGATACCTTCATTCAAGCATCTTGATCCATAGAGGAATTTGAAATGGTGTAAGTTTGAGCTTTACCTGCCCTGTGCCTATTTCAAAAATAGTTGTAATCCACATGGATTGAGGACTTGGTCCTTCCCACTGGCAGTTTGCTGATGGCAGGATCTGGCGCTGGCTCTGTCTGAATGGGAGGTTGGGTCTCTTTCTCTACGGTCTTCTCTTTCACAGCCTTTCGGGCCGCCTGCCAAGAAACAAATGTGTTTCAAAATGTCACATGAAAATGGCCGAATAAAAAGGACAAACACTACCAGATGCAATATAAAGACAACTGAAAAACATGCCTGTTTTGCAGACTTCTCTTTGACAAAATTGGCAAGTTTTTTACGTGGCCCCAGAGGAATACTCATTTCCTTCAGATCATCTATTGTGCACAACAGCTGCAACAGAGTTGAAGAAAAAGCCATGAGTTGCTGCTTATTCTGTTTAAAACAAAACAAAAACTAAATACAATTTAAAATGCTCTCACAAGAGACTCAACATCAATCTTCTCAGTTTCAAAGGTACTCAGATATTCAGACAACCCCAACATCTCCAGAACTGATGACATGCTGCCAATCTCCTCTTCTTCCTCTTTAGACTCTTCCTCAGCAGCCGCTGCAGTAGGCACTTCATTGGCCTGGACGACGGGACTTACCTACAGCAATTAAAACAATATTAAAAGGCTTATAAGCCATCTTAAACATCCACAGATAAAGGCTGTGTGTTCCTGGGATGCCACGAAACAGAACATGTCATATGTTGAGCATTTTATGGTTATCATCAATCAAAATGTACTGATACCGGTTTCACATTAGGCAGAGCATTTCCATCGGTCACTGGACCTGAAGAAGGTGAGCCGGTCTTCTGATTGGACAGCAGATCAAAAAGTATCAAAGAGCCTACAGATCAGGGGAAATAATTAACTGAAAGAAAACTGTAATAAAACATTATCAATTCTAGTTCAGTTCAGTACATGATGTTTTTTTTTTTTAGTTAAAGCATGTAAAAGCAAAAGATTCTCACCCAAGCTGTGTCCAGACACGGACACTCTGCCTTTGAAGTCTGGGTTTCTGTGCATGAACAGTGCATGCAAGCGGTTGATCTCAAAAGCAACTGTGTCCATAATGGTCTGGCAGTAGGTTGGACTGTTGTAGAAGAGGACATCTAAGAGAGTTTCATTAGTAAAGTGACGCAAACGACCTGTGCTGGGCAGAGTAATCTTCTTTATCCTCCTAGATGATTACAAACATAAAAGACAGAAATATTTTTGTAAAAAAAAAAAAAACATAAAAAACAAGATGATGTGATAATACAGAACAGTATGGAGATTTCAAGAGCATTTCATAGCTCAACGAAACAGGTTTATAAAGAAAAGAGCTCCTAAATGGAATTATATTATTATTATTATTATTATTATTATTATTACATTTTCGAAGCAACAAATTTTCATTGCTTTTTTGTTTGTTTGTTTTTTTCACAGAGGGATATAAGCAAAAAAAATAAAAAATTTAGTATTTAATAAATCAACATTTTGGCAAAGGTGAATTTTCATTTAAATCCAGTCTATATTTCCTCCATTTAATCCATTCTGTCTGATCCTTCAGAACTCAATCTAATATGCCAAATTGCTGCTCAAGAAACATCTTATTTATTTCAATGTTGAAAATGGTTGTGGTACTTAATATTTTGGGGGAAAATGTGATTTTTTTTAAGAGTAGATTTTTTTTCAAAATTCTTTAAAGAATAGAAAGAACAGCAAAAAAAATATATATACACATATATAAAAAAAGAAAAATAAATCTTCCATAACGTCATAAATCTCTTCACTATCACTTTTCATCAGTTAAATCACAAACCTTTGAATGGTAATGTATACTTTTAATATAATTTACCATATATTATATTTATATTTAAATTCCTTATTGTTGGCTGAAGGTTCAGTACAAAAGAAACAGCAAAAACAAAAATGGAAACAGTAGCTTTAGGTCTCATATACAGCATTAAAGTAAAACTTCTCTTGAATGTGTCTAAACGTTCTACCTGTCAACTCCTGTAGCATCACCGTGCAGAGCCGTGTGCCACTGCACAGGCAAAAACTCCACACGACTAATCAGATGATCATCACGGGCCTTCTTGAAATGACTCTGCAACAACTTCAGGGACACGCTGCGGAAGTCATCCACTGTGAGCACAAACACACAGTTTGACTGAAGCCCAATATATACTGTCTAAGGATCCACACAAAAACAGTAGGATTTGTTTCTACTAAAACAAATGGCTTCAATTGTGACTTTCTAACTGTATTCATCTGGAGTCTAAATTGGTGGAACCTACCACACTCCACCATGCTCCTAAACCTCAGGTCACAGACGGGGCCTATGCCATGCACCATAAACACCAGATGATCCACCTGAGGCATCTCACCTAGACAGGAAAACACAACATCCTTCAGTGATTCTGGTATGTTATGACAGTTTGTGTTTTGAAACATTTTGAAATCCGGGGGACTTTAAAGTGAGAAACAGCAGAAAAAGAAAAAAAAGTAAACAAGAACTCTGAGGTCAAAAAGATGCATTTACCATCCGTAACTTCATCGTGATCATCGTCCACACCTCTCTTGACAACCCGAGGTCGGGTCTGACCGTCCTGTGTCGTGCCCCACTCATCAGGCATGGCAGACGGCTGAAACTGCACAATCACCTGAGGAGGAACCAAACAGATTTACGCTATAGAAACATTGTTTACTCTCTAGTATTTTCTTGCTGAAAGCATTGAATCATTTTACCTTTGGATTGTGCATTACGATGGTCTCACCAGAAGGGAATTCTAGTCGGCGGTGCCACTGATTAGTGGTAACAGCCTTCTTATATTCTGCCTGTTTAACATACATAACATTGTGCAGTTAAAATGGCATCCTGATAATCCGTATTGTGAATACTGAGGAGAAAAAAAATTAAAGAGGAGCGCAAACCTCCAGCTTCTCACTGAATTCTTCTGAATAGGGGATGAAGCGACTGTCTGTGTCTCCTTTGTAGAACCAGGTACAGCGACGGACCTCAGTGGGCTCTTCCTCCCAGTACACGGCGGTCCGTGCACGATCATACAGCTGCACGTCATAGCGCCCTCCGTCCGTACACACAATCACATTTTCTGGATCTGGCTGAACTGAAGCAACAGATTGCAGTTGTGAAAAAGACTAAGAGTGCCCACATGCTTTCGGCATACATGGAGAAATACAATCCAGTTAATCTCAAACGAATTACATCACAGAGACAGATGCGGTTCCATTTAGCCTAACATTACTCAATTTAAGATATCATAAAATAAACAGCAGGCTTCATACTGGCCTCAAAACCAGAAAGCTAATTCCAAAATATTGCCAGAGCCTTGTACAATTATTCCAGCTAGTGTAAGAGGGTTTGATGTAAACCCTTCCTGTCTTACCAGAGTTGAAAGTTTCTTCCAAGCAAATGGAATCCAGAATACTAAAAGGAAGCCAGACCATCTTTGACTCCACTTGTTTGCAGTAGAACCAGTGAGGTTGAACAGGTTCATAAACATTGTAAGCATATGGCACCATTGAGTTGGCAGGGACTAATGGTCCAGTCATGTTGGCCGTTGTAGGGGGTGGTGGAATCTGTGTGGGGGGAGGCTGAAACATAGCAAAACACTATATGAACAAAGTACAAGTCCATAAGTATGCCAGTTTTCCATAACATTCTTATAAAGACACTAAAAAGACATTGCTTAAACTGGCATTTTTATTATATATATTTATAAAGGGGTTGCACCAATATTACAATTCTAATTTATATAAATATGATCCAATTATTATGCTACAGCTGACAACCAACAAACAGCAGACATTAAAATCCAATTTTATTGTGTAAATAAAATTAACATTCCAAACTAAAAAATAAAATAAAAATAACAAACTAATAACTAAACTAAAAAATAAAATTAATGTTTAAATGTTTAATAAAATAATTAAGTTATCACAACCTTACATTGTATTACTATTGTTAACTAAATCAATTAAAAATGTTTTCATTTATTGAAATAAAGCTAAAATAAATAAATAAAATTGGATGAAAAACTTACACTTAAAAAACTAACAAAATGTTTAAGTGAAATAAATAAGTTAAAGTACTAAAATTACTAACTTAAAATTAAAGCTAAATACTGTATAAATATTAAAAGAAATAAAAAACAAAGCTTAAAAATATGCTAAAAGAACAACAAAATTACTAAAACAACGAAAATTAAATATAAGAACTTTATTAAAATATTAATAAATAATATCAAATACAAAAATAACACTGTATTTTACAGTATGAAACTTCTGTGAGATGACGGGAAATTAGACGGCAAAGGTAATCTATAAAGCAGGAAATGAGTAGGAACAATTAAAAATCCAGTACTGACCAATATAAATAAAGTATAAAGTGATAAAAAAAAAACAAAAAAAAAAAAAACAAGTCTAATAATTTATATTTACAGATAACTGATATGATATAATGCATCCTCAAGATTGTATCTGAAGTCAGTCTCTGTAGACCGTGGCAGCAGACCATTTTTCAAATATGACGGGGCCAGTAAAATCCCTCTTATTTGCCACTATAAATTTAAGAGCATAGTGATTAAAATATGACATTACATGACCAACCTTGGTGAACGCTGTGTGTGGAGTCTGGAACGAGGGAGCAGGGGTGGTCTGAGAATAGGGGTTTAGATGCTGGGGTGTTTGGCTGGGGGGCTGCTGCTGTAATTCAGGAGCCATGAGGTACGGATTAGCTTTGCTACTGGCAGCTGTGTGACGGTATGGATTATAGGACTGCTGGGAGCTCTGGGTAGGAGGAGGAGGAGTCGGTGCATTAGGTGGATGAGTGTATGTACCCACAGGGATTTGATTAGTGACACTGCCATACTGCTGAACAGGGTTCATGTGACTCATTGGTGGGTTTAGAGGCAGGTTAGCTGCGGTGGATGGAGGCATTGGGCTTGTTGTTGATGGAATGACGGTGGCGGCTGGAGGCGGGCATGGCTGCTGCCCTATAGATGCAAACGGGTCGCTGCTGTTAGTTGTGTTGGAGAAATAATTGAATGTGGAGGCTTGAGGAGCTGCTGATGATGTCTGGCCAAGAAAACTGTCTTCTTCTCCAACTTCACTGGCATCGTCTTCACAGAGGATGACAAAGAAAATAGGTTTTAAATATAATGGGTCTGTCAACTGTTTGTGATTTTTTTTTTAAGTCATCACAGGTGAAATATGAAAAGCTTCAAGGAGCTTCAGTATAAGACTGACTTTGATATTTCTTTATTGTATAAATATTTTCATAAACATCTGACAGGTTTTATAAAGAGGAAGCTTTTTTTATTGGCATATGGCAAAATGAAACTCATACTTTTGTCAGGAAATATCAGCAATGGTTCTCTAAAAGACGTGATATTTCAGTGTTTTTACAATATTCATTGTAATTTAAATTAAGTTACGTTTTGGGGATAGTGAGTGATAATGTAATCTCATAATTTTGATAATTACACGCTGCTCCCTTTTAGGACATGCTTTGCAACGTATATAAATATAAATGTAACGTCAACGGTTTTATTTTACTTATCAAGCAAATAAAATAAAAATAAATGTGTATATATATATATATATATATATATATATATATATATATATATATATATATATATATACACACACATACATTTATTTTTATTTTATTAGCTTGATAAGTAAAATAAAACAGTTGACGTTACATTTATATTTATATACGTTGCAAAGCATGTATAATGCTATATAAAACCAAAATGCGGGTTTATGTTTACTGGATATCCGAGTAAAATAATCTTACAGAAAGCATGAGATAATTATCATAAAAAGCAAAGCCCTCCTAGAGGAAAGCTAGCATCACTAGCCACTAAAGCAGACTTTATAGGCTCACCTCCGGATAAAACCGCGGGGCCGGTGGCCTGACTGACCGGTATGAACGGCAGGCTGAAGTTGAACTCCGGAGCCGCTGAAAACAGCAGATTTGCGCTGCTGCTGGGGATGTTATTGACTTTCCTATCAGCCATTTTCAATCAAATATTATTACACGTAGCTTGTCCTCCAGTCGGAACAGCCAACACTTCCTGTTTCGTCACGGTAGATAAAGGGGATCTCTGGATTTGAACAGATTTTCACTTCATTGATCGTCTGAAATGTTCACACGGTAAACTGCCCTGACGTCTACTACATGACATACAGATTTGCGTGACGTTGACGTACCAAGGCAGAAGTAATCAATGGCACACAACATCGACAGTATAATTTATTTCGTTTTTGTTTTTAAAAACGGTTATGATGCGAGGAAATAAAAACAATTATCAGTTTTAACTTCAAATATGTACAAACATAATGCATTAATGTACACGAATAGTTCAATAAATGTCAAACTTTAGGCATTTTATGCAAACTCTTTTAATCAATCATTTTGATACATAAACAAATAACTTACTATTAATATAATATTATTAACGTATAACAATTTCGTATAACTTATTATTTTTAATAATATTAATATTAATAATAATTATCTATATCTAAATACATGCATAAGTGTATACATATTTTTTGTAGAATTTTTTTACTTTTACTTTATTGCTAGAGCCATTAAACATATCGGTGAAATAGAACCGTCTAGACTAGCTAGGGCTGCGAAGAAAAGAACGTTCATGCGCCGTGGTCACGTGGTAGTTTTTATGACGCAATTTTCCCGCCACGGTGTGTTGTGCGCTGCTGAACTCTGAAACGTGTTTTGCATCAACAAGTCAAAGGAGTATTTTAGTATTAAAGTTTGTGTTCAAAATTCCGCAGCGATGCCTACGGTTCATGACTGGATCAATAACCCACTGGGTGTTGTTGATGGGCTGTTTGGTAAGACGCAGTAGTCAAAAGATACTTTTTGATACAAATGCATGTAACGTTAGAGCATGTGACCGTCATGACCTGCTACGCTTTGTAAATCAGTTTCCATGTAGTAGCCTGCATTACATTGTGAATAATCATGTATAAATACATTTTCTAAAATGTGGCTATGCTTTGTGTCCCTTCAGCCCAGAGTAACTCCTGTCCAGACTGGGAGAAGAAAGTTGTGGAATATTTCAAAGAGAAACTGAAACTAAACGACGCTCATACATGGGTAAAGTCAGCTGTTACAATCTTATTTCCTCGGACATTTGATGTATATTGACACATTAATTATGCTGTATTCTTGCAGAAATAAATGAAACCGTGCGCTTATCTTTAGGATAATGGCTAGCCCTCTGTGTGCAGATATGAGGTGTGCTTTTTGACGGATGACATAAATATCATGCAATAAACCGGTTCTTTTGCCATAAGAACTGGTGTGGGCGTAATCTAGCATGTTATTTTTTTTTTACAGCTGTGCGTAGTTAAATATGGCCTTGTGGTGATGGTAATGGGTTTAGTGAGAGATTAGACCTCAAGCTCATCTGTTTTTTTCCAGGTTCCATCTCTGAATGATGTTCCCCTGCACTACCTGAAGCCTAACAGTCTCGTGAAGTTTCGTTGCATGGTCCAGGATATGTTTGATCCAGAATTTTTCATGGGTGTTTATGAGACGAGTGATCCCACTTCAAACTCAAAAGTACGTACTTTTAAACATGTCTAATAGAAATGCATCTGCGTAGGTATTTTTTTAAAACTCAATGAGATGCATAACAACAAAAGCAGCCGGTTTTCCACTTTGGATGTTTTGAAATAATACACATAAGAAAGTATTTTTGAATAATTTCTGAACTTGTTCTTACTCGCAGCAGGTGAAATGTGGAAAATACAAAGATATTACAGAGGGTGGGGTGAGTAAATATTTGGCTTGTTAACATGTAAACACACACCAGTGTATTTATATGCTAGGTCTGGAGAAGTTGTTTCATATTTATTTCAGATCAAGCTTATAGGTGTGTTAAAAGCATGTTTCTATTATGTTCAAAACCGGGTTACAATTTTTATGGTAGGGGTCATATTGACCTTTATTTGATTAAATAAAAATGAACTAAAAATTACAATATGAAAAACAAGCCAAAAGAAACAGGTAAAACGCAAACCTCTAACATTAATACTTTTCACACATTAGAAAAATATAAGAGTGATTTTTAAATTGATTTTTCAAAACTATCAAATATTTATAAACATTTATTTGTTCATAAAAATGTGAATATTCTAAACATGATTACTTTACAAAAGTAAAGTACTAAATATATCAAAATAAAAAAAGCTCTCTGTGCAGTTGTCTTTAAAGTTGACCCACAAATATCATAATTGTAATAGAAATATTGTACCAACATTTTCAGGCATTTTCATGACCCAAAATAAAGTCACAAAATTTCAAGAAAAACATCATAGGTTAACCTGTATTCAAAATGTAATGACCTGCAATATAATATTAGGGTAAAATAAACATAAGCAACTGGACTCTATATTAGCAGGTGGATTTCAACTCAAGAAACACAGTTACTTCAGAGAGACAGACCTTTTATTGTGTCCCCATCCCAGGAGAATCTCAATGGGTTAAGGAAATATCCTTCACATGAACCCAGAAACTGGTCTTGTTTACACTTCAGATAAGTTTACACAGCATTTGATTAGTAGTTTTCTTGTTTACCAAAATGAAAGTTAAACCATCTTTAACAGCTCAGAACAGCTACGCAGGTACCAGTCAGGTACGAGTGGTGCCCTCCACTTCCTATGTCCCAAACAGGCATAAGCGCAGCTATGAAGAGGACGATGAGATGGACACGCAGCCCCAGCAGATGAAAAATATTAGTCAAGGTAAGAAAGAAGTCTGAAGAATGCCGTTCCAGTGAGTGTGTCGCCATTTTTTTTAAATCTATCATTTGTTCAAGATTAGTTTAGATTCTAAGATTTGTTCTTTTATCTATCATGTGCTCAAGATTGAAAATGATTTTCATTTGTCTCGAACAGGAGCTCAGAGCTCTGCAGAGTCTCATGGGAACATTGAGTCGAAGCGTCAGGAGACCGAAGCTCCCAGCCACGACTCGTCTCCATCACACTGCACATCCAGTCTGGACCTCAACTTCCCTTTGCCTGGAGAAAAGGGCCCAGCCTGTCTTGTTAAGGTTGAACTGTTCCTTTATCTTAAACCATCATCTTGACACACTCTGAATAAAAGTTTTTTTTTTTTTATTGATTGACATTAATGCACACTTTTTAGACTAACACTGTAATCAAGTTGTCTTGAGCAGGTACTTGTTAACGTTGTCACTTCTTTGCAATAATATGATGGTTCGCTCTACTGAATTGTTCCCCACCTACACAGACAGCAATGTAACTCTGCCATCCTCTGTAATTGGCAGGTATATGAGGATTGGGACGGTTTCAAACTGAATGACATGTTGGAAGTATATGGCATCCTTTCTGTGGACCCTGCCTTGAGCGTGATTGCAGATGAGAGGTATTCTGAGCATCATTTTGGAATAGTTGTAATAGTAATAAGGGCTTTTGTAAAGATAAACTGTAATATATTTGTTTTATGTCTTCAGAGAGGCGTCTTCTCTGTTGGACCCCACAGAAGGCATGGAGACTGTGGAGGAGCAAAGAGTTCACAGCCCACCAGCATCCCTTGTACCACGACTGCATATGCTGTATGCACAGCCTCTAGTACACAATAACCCACTACTGCCCTCTAGTGTCTTGGAGAATAACGGCGACTGTAAGAAATTACTCTTAAGGACCTGTAACAAGGATCTTTTTATTAGAATTTGTATTATATATTCAGTTTTCATTTGACATTTTTGTTCATTTTTCATTTATATAGTTGGTAACACTGTGCTTAAAGCCTTTATGAATGCATGATAAAAAAATTTTTTAATGCATTGATTGTCTTGTAATGCACCATATACTGCATTGTACAATATCAGTTAATACATTACAACACTTATCAAGTCATTGTTACACTATGCATTTTAAATTCAGTTATAATTAATTGACAAGATATAATACAACACACATTATGAATAATTGCAATGCATTATAACCTTTAATAACCCTTTATAATGGGCTGTAAGTTTTACCATATTTATTTTAATATTTTTATTTATCTTCAGTTTATATACTTAGTAAATACTAGCTTTAATTTTAGTTATTTCAGTTATAGTAATTGTATTTCTTTAACTTGGTTACCAAGGCAACATTTCTAATTTTCATGTTTCATTAGTTTTTTTATTTAATTTAATGTTTGTATAATTTTATTTCAGCTTTAAGTAAATAAGAATGATTTTTAATAGTTTTAGTTAACATTTAACAACACTGGTGTAATAGGAGTTAAATAGAATTATATTAAACAAAAATATTGTCATGAAGATTAAAATAAGAAAATCGATTTTCTTAATTGTTCATTATTTATTTGGACATGTAGTGAGCACTAATACATTTCAAGAAATATATATATATTTTTTTATCAAAGTTATTTAGAATCAAACTGGCAGCAACTATTGAACTTCTGTATGATGTCAGCCGTACTGTCCAAACAGTTGCTGATGTTGTATATGTGTGAATGCTGTCTCCAGATTTAAGCAGTGTTCTTGGGGAACTGGTTTCAATCAGAGCAGAGCTGCTCACTTACCTCACACATGTCCTGTTGGGGGATTCACTCGCTGCAGAGTACCTCATACTCCATCTCATCTCTAATGTGTACGTCTCTCATTTCTGGTTTCTGGAGTCCGTTTAAGTTCTAGCACAAATTCAGTTATTAATATTGCTTTTGTGGCATTGTGTGGAAAGTCCAGTGCCTTCCTTCAGACTACACATCATAAAGTTTGCACTGTGTTTTTATTGTAGATACAGCAGACGGGATGTTCTTCCTTTGGGAAAATTTACCTTGAATCTCAGTGGCTGTCCTCAAAGTTCTTCATACACTGAGCATCTCTACACAGTCATCCAACAGCTTGTGCCATCTGTAAGTGATCTAGATTTTTGATCTCTTTTTCTGTACTTTTATAAATCTTTGTAAATAGTAGTAGTATTACTTATACTTTAAAACTTGATTTCCCTTTCTTGCTAGTCATACCGGCTATGCATGAGCCTGCATAACATGAACAACCAGAGGATGGTGCCCCGGAAAGATTACACGGCTAACCGCCTGGTGAGTGGGACTCTTCAGCTGGCCAATAACACGTCATTGTTTCTGGATGAGACACAGCTGGAGCAGGGCCAACTGGACACCACAGGTGAGAGCACTGATTATCGCTGGGAAAAGCACTGTGCTGACTAGATGTACAATAGGTCTGACACCACTTGGGCTACATTTACATGCAACCTAATAATCTTACCTAACCTAAGGAAGGGATGAACCACTTTGTACATGGAGGTTCTTGCTTCCATTAAAGCTCGAGATGATTTATGGATCATTCTCATACAGTGTTTGGAATAACGACGTTTAAAAGAATGGCGTTAGGTAACAACTTAATTTTTTCAGTAACGGGGTAATTAAACTAATTACTTTTCCCGTCGTTATAACGCTGTTAACATTACTGGATGTTAAATGCAGTGCGTTACTAAACTATGTAATACGAACGCACACCTGGCTCACACAGCGAGTGAGGAGGTGGGTTAATAACGAGATAAGCGATTATGATTGGCTAAGGCAGTCATGTGTTTCATGGTAGCCAATCAGAGTCAGTGTTTTTATGCCAGCGGCGTCAAACACACACACGCACGCGAGATTTGCAGCAGCAGCAGAGATGGCGAGTCAGGATCAATCCGATGAAAAGTTGGCATTTTCCAGGTGTACGTGCATGTAATGTGTACATGTAATATGTGACACACGCATCTACAAAGTGGCCAAAAACACTTTTCTTACAAAGATAATACTTGGAAGTGCAGGATGAAACTCTTGCTGTCTGTTGACGTGCAATAAATATTGAAAGTTATGTAAAATCTTTGACATATAGCAACTTTTTTTTTTTTTTTTTTTTTTACAGTAACACAAATAGTTACTTTCCCTGGTAACGATTTAGTTTTATTATAGAGTAATTCAGTTACTTACTCAGTTACTTTTTGGAACAAGCAGTGAGTAACTATAACTAATTACTTTTTAAAGTAACGTTCCCAACAGTGTTCTCATATCATTCTGGAGAACATGATCAACAGGTTTTAGACTTTACACAAACCTGTGGAGTTCATGCAGATTGAGTGCTGTTGTCATTGGCAAAAGAGAGACATTCTGAAATTCATGTTCATTTTTCAGTTCGACTTTTAACTCCAATTAAGTAAACTGCTCATTAAATAATTTATAATGTAAAAAGTTTGTACTCCATATTCATATTGAGAGATGGCAATGTCTCACTTTTAAACTCAACCATGTGAGCAGTAAGTCTATTGTTTGTCAAGAAGTGGCTGCTTGTGGTTTTGACATTTATGTATTATTAGCAATCATTTATACTGAAATGTACATAAACCTAATTGGTGTTATGCCAAATTTACATTGCAGAGGTACCACAGACGTGCTTCTAAAGTGGCATTTAGGTGTCTTTGCACAGACTGTTTAAATGCTTCTCAGAGGTGCATTTACACAGCAGTTACAACTGTCTATTTTAATAATTTGATATTGTGATAAGGTGGGTCAGAGCAGGCTTATTTTAATCTTGCTTCTATGCAGCATTGTGAATTTTGAGCAGGCATAGAGCAGTCCTAACTAGGCTTGAGAGTCACCATCAGTAACCTTGACATTCTGTGTTCAGATCATTACACTTATCTAATCTCTGGCAGAGATATTTGCGTGCCCAAAGGAAGAGTAAACATTTCCTTTCAGACTGTATTGCTCTGGGTTGTTCAGTCGTTGTATTTATCTTACGAGTTGTTCATAGAGACACAATTCTTTGTGAACTGTCTATCCTGGGTGTAGGTGTGCGAAACATCACCGCGCTGGGGAACCTGATCTCCTGGCAGAAGGTTGATTACGACTTCAACTACCACCAGATGGAATTCTCCTGCAATATTAACGTGCTCATCACATCTGAGGGCCGATCGCTCCTCCCGGTAAGAACATCAGGCCTGAGTGTTTTCTTCAGTGTTTTAATATTCAAATATTTACCACATCTATTTGGCTGGATTAGATAGTCTGGCATCTTAATTTTCAACAAGTTAAAATGACTTGGTTGAATGCCTCTCCCATGGGAGTTGTTTCCATCGGCAGTTGTAAAGACACCCTAATTTTCCATTACAGTCCACAGGGTTGTCGTCAACTCCCTGGCTGGGCTCTAATCGTGGCTTTGCCGTGATGCTAACAGCGTGTGGAATGTGCTGTGCTATTCCTGTATGTCAGCTCTCTTGTTCCCATGGTGGCAACTCTACCAAATGGACATTAGAGGGAGAGGCCAAGACAGACCACTTATTTAATGGCATGAAGCTCAGATACAGTTGTTTTTTTACAGTTTAAAAAGGCACTGAAGGTTTATTAAAAGTAGTTCCCTGACATTGACAAATGAGAACTTGAAATACAAGAGCTCAGTCATTTTAAAAACGAAGCCCATTATAAAGTGCAACTTTTAAATGAGTCCTTGCAAAGAATTTCTTCTTTGCTTTCTCAGTCTGACTGTCAGGTTCACCTTCGGCCCACCCTGAACCCACCTAACCTGGAGGAGTACCTGAGCGCCGTGCGGGTGGCGCAGGTTCCATCTCAGCTCAACAAGTATCGCATTTATCTGAGTGTGGCACGTGCTCTGAACTACACCATTTCAGATGAGATCACAAAGGTCAGCTTCTTCTCGTCAACTTTATTTTTATAGTGCTTAATACAATACAGATCATTTCAGAGCAGCTTCACAGTAATACGAAAATTACAATTTAAATGTTGCAAAGCTCTTTAGCTGTGACAAGATTCAGCTCGAGTCAGTTCGGTGTTAATTCAGTTTAGTTCAGTAATAGTGCAAAGTTAATCAAATTATGAAACCAGACTAATACAGAAGATGCAGCTCAAGTCAGTTCAGTGTTGCGTAGTTCATCAATTATGAAATGAACGTGATTCAGTTATAAAGCAGCTCTACAGAAGACAATTGTCATTATACAGCACAATTTAGTTCCAGTTTAGTCCGTGCAGTCAGACTGATAATTTTGCTGAATATTAAGTTTCTTTAAACCTCAAACGACCGTGGCAAGGAACCAAAACTCCAGTGGAGTAAAAAAAATTGATATGATTGTTCATCATGATGATATTTTTTGCCTTCGCTCTTGATCTATAGGCAGTAGAAGAGGACTTTGTAGAGATGCGAAAAGATGACCCTCAGAGTATGTCTGCGGAAGACCTCCATAGGCTGCTGGTTGTCGCGAGGTGAGTCTTGAATTGCGCTTTCACTACTAATCTAGTTATGTTATCCACAATAAGACATTGAAATGCTAATTTGGATTCTGTTTCAGGTTGCTCTCATTAAGTCACGGGCAGAACACACTGTCTAGAGATGGCTGGATGAAAGCCAAGCAGCTTGAGGCTTTGAGAATAAGTAGAACACCGCAGAAGAAATGTGTGAATGGAAATGAGCCTTAAAATATATTACTACTTACATATAATTCAACAGTTTCATACTCATTTGTATTTTGGATTAAAAGTTAATGTTTTCATATGACTTCTTGTACAGTTCAGTTTTTTTTTTTTACTTCATTTTACATGTGGAAAACCTTGGTGAAGATTATTCAATTTAGTATTTGATACTTTCTGTATTAACATTTATATGGAGATGCAAACATGTGACAAAGAATACCTGCCTTACAGCAAATATGTACACTTATGGCACAAGGGTATAAGGAAAAATAAAGTTTTGAGAACTTTGTATATATAGTCTTATTAAAAATGTTGGATAGCACTTCACAATAAAGGTTTCATTTGTTAATTAGTATAGTACATTAGTTAACATTTACTATTACATTATTAAAATGTAATATCAAAATACATTCTAACACTTAAGGGCCTTGTTATTCTGATGTATTACTAGGAGTTAAAATCATGCAGTTAAAAACAGCTTTACATCAAGGTTCATCAGCATGTTTAGAGTTAGAGATAGCAAAGGCCTGAAAGTGCCAGTGCTGACAAGTTCATGTTGAATGTCTTGGGAAGTTTAACACCAGATTATTCTTCTGTTATGTGACTGAATGAGTCACAAACCTCTCAGACTGCCTCTGAAATGCAAAGAATGTAATAAAGTGTAGCTCCAGGCAATTGTGAGGTCTTCTCTGGGAGGAGCCAGATACTGACACTGTAAGGAGAGGTTACAGTGAGATCTGAGTGCTAGGAAAAACATTTCTCAAGTGATATCTGCAGTGTTAAGTGAGGAAAGACTCTCCAACTGTTAAAATAAGATAGTGAACACTTATATTCTAGTTCATTTGTAATCAAAGTTGTAAATAACTCAAAATTACAGTTTTGTTTAAATATTTACTTAAAAATTCTCCCAGGCACATCCCATAACATTTTAAAATACAGCAGTTTACATTATTATTAACATAGGAAAATACTGGGGAATAAGCTTGAGAACATTAATTTTGAATAAATACTTTGCAATAAGATGTTGGGTACAATGGTTGAAAATTCACAAACATTTATGGAGGACAACATTCAAATGGGAAGAAGCTGAAAATGAATCCCAAACAAAAGACTTACATGAAATACAATACATGTCAGTTCAGTTACAAACATTGAAAATAAAAAGTGGAAAAGCACTTAAGGGGGAACAACCACAAGGACAGTGCAAGTCTTTATGCATAGAAATTAAAAAATTATACACAACCAAAAACAAGAGGAATGTTTATCAAGATTCTCAGCATAAAACTCTGCCAAAGAAGAACATATCAAGTTCAAAGCAAAAAACAGTGAAGTCCAGTGCATGCCATCTTAAATAGTAAAAAAAAGGGGTCTGTAACAGGAGTCAGCATACTACTACGCTTGTATTTTCGATATTGCGTAACAGCCACCATATATTAAAGCTCAGACAGTTCCAATCTCAGAAGGTTATCAAAACCACGTACCAGCTCCAGGAATGTCTGAATGTGTATGCACTGCAAGAAGATTGGGTAACCTGCTGCCTTGCACAGTACTCTATGCTACAGTACATGTGAGAGAAAGACAAGAAATAACGTTTGTGAGAAACTAAGATCATAGTGGATTTGAAAAACTGTGGCCCAAAGAACTGATAAACCAGCTCTAAAAGCAAAGATAACATTCTTGATGTTCACGTGAGATCACAGTGCCTTATTCAGACCTTTAATATTATTTAGCCCGTAAGATATTGAACTATTTCAGAATCTCTTGATGCACACAGATTAATCCCACAGGATCTTCACTTAAACAACAGTAATTAATGCTTAAACTAGGATCCACTGGATATCACTGGTAAGGCTTGATATTTTTTCCAATATCACTATAATATATGGGGTAAGGCTTCAAAAGCTGATCTAATCACTTCTCAATTCAGAACCAAATAACCTTCATGCCAAATCAAATTTAAATTTACAGCATAGATATAGACAGAACATAAATGTAACCTGAATGACTCAAAAGAAAACAGATTTATAGGTAGACTTGTCAAAAACCTGCTTTTAGTCGTCTGCTAATGCTATGAAACGAACGTTTTGTTTGACCAAATGATTTAGTTGCATGATTGCATCAACAGAGCCCAAAAGAACTGGAGGCGTCTTGTTTCCATCGACTATGATTATAAACTGAAGGACATGTAAATATAATTTTGTCTATAAACATCTTAATTGGAGAGTTTTAAAAGCAACCGCTACAGGACTTAACATACAATACTTACAGTTGAATAATATTATTTGACCATAGATCCTATACAGCTACTCTGGTCCTATTTTGGTATATTTTTATGACCAACACCACATCAAATATATCCAAATAACTGTACGGTCTGGTTGTCTAACGTGAAATATTAAGCCGCCCACTTATCTATATTCAAATCGGGAAAGGTTTTAGCTACAGCTTCGACAGCCTGTGAATTTCACTGCACAAATGGGGTCACATGACGTATCTATGGGCTTGGGTCTCGACATGCAATTAAACTTGCCTGTCCTAATCTAACTCACAGTTACTTCTTAACATGCAAAACAGAGATGTTCAAGATTCGACTCAGGTTGGGTTAATCTTAGACGCACTACTTACTACTCAACACTGGTTGTAAACTTTGGTTTTGTTAACTGGAGGGGAAATTAGGGATTGTGGCTTGACTTTTGTGAGTGTATGCTACTGTTACTGTACTGGAAGTCACCAACTAATGCTACAAATACATCTGCTAAGCACGTTATATCTGAATGATCCTTGTCTGGCACTGTGTAAACATGGCTCGCAATTCATTCTGTTGGGTTTCGTTGACGGCGTCTGGTTCTGGGCTTTTCTGTACTTTTGCTACAGCAAAGTTGATGCCTTGGGTAAGTCCGGCCTGGGTAAAACTAGCCACCTGCACCATGGAGCTTCTTATCTTCGCGAAAGGTGACACTACGCGGGTTCCATTGCCATCTGCAGGGGAGGGTCCTGTGACGCCTTCCAGACTCTTTTGTGACCCACATGATGTGGCAGAGCCTGCAGGCTGAACAGTCAGGACATTAGCCCCATGGATAGAGGACTCTACCTCAAGCTGAGATGGGCGAGGAAGCTGCTGTTGGGAATTTGAAGACCCCAGCTTTGTGTCTGGAGCTGAGGAGGCTTGATGCGCTTGAGGTTTGGGTGCTGAAACCACTTCCTCAAACACCTCTATTGGTTTGGTCTTGGCATCCTGGACAAACTGGTGGCAGTACGCATTGATAGGTGTCCCGAAGTCAATCAGGATGGCTTCCTCTGCCTCCGAGGCAGCCCCAGGAGACTGGCCATCCGGCACAAGTGACAAGCTATCTGGTGTCTTTTCATCACAGCCTGTGACTCGGATGACAGAGGGCACCGCAAGCTCGACGCTGCCAATTGACTGCGAGCGACTGCCAAGTCGCGGTGCAGATACTACAATTCCACAGCTTGGAAGCACGTAGTCTACGTTTTCCCGAGAGCCTGAGCAACGATGCTCGTCAGAGTTGTATGAATCAGAATCAGAGGAAATCTCAGAAGAATGTTCGTTGTTGAGGGCTTTCATGGATGCTGAACCCATACTGCCATCATGAGTCTCTAAACTGCTGTCTGATTTCCAGAGGTTCATATGCAAATTTGGCTTGAGGAAGTTCACTTTTACTTCAGGCTTTGAGAAGGTCCCTAGTTTCCCCAAGGGCTTGAAGTTTCCAATGTTGACGTTAGTCTTTGTCTGCTTTACTTTCTGGTTTAGTGTTGAAAACTTGTTCAAAAGGAAACTTTTGCCTTGAGCCAAACCAGACCCAAGGACTTGGTCCACGGCTTTTCCTTGTATTCCCATTATATCCTCATGTGGTTTGCTGTGTCTCCTGAAACAAAGCAATTAAAAGCAATGAAAAAAACAGCAATCCTACACAATTTCGCTTTGTTAAAATTAGAAGAAAATAAACACATTTCACTGAAACTGGTTTAGTTATTTGTAGTTTTAACATTACACAAAAAAACACATTAAATCAAATGTTCACAAGCTTGATCCAAACCACGTTCATTTTAAAAAATCTGATTTTTGTTGGTTTGTCTCACTTTTTATTGATCAGATCAGATTTCACTTTTTTTCATGTTTATCCATTGTGAAGTAAATATAATCATCTAAAGTCAAATTACTAAAGTCTCACAGGAACCTACACAAGTTTGCGTCCAGTGCGGACATGCTAGCCGAAAACAGAAGAAACGATCATATCCAGTCACATATGATTTTTGTACAGAAATACAAACTAAATATTTTGGATTATATTTAAGATTAAAAATCAACCCTGCAATGTGAGCAAAGCCTTTGTGTTCTTAGTAAATCAGGTAATAACCATTAGGCCTTCTGCAGAAAATAAATATTTTTTTGTTTTGTTTCCGTTTACCTCTCTAGTTTCTTCTCAATAACCTGGACATCAAGCCCCATAGCTTGCTTTGTAATACGAAGCATTTCCGCGATGCACTGGAGTGTGTCTGAAATGCAAGCAAACAATCCAACAAGTGCAGAGGAAAGGATAAATTATTCAACAAACACAAAACCCTACTTCAGCATACAGACAGCCAAGTTGTATCTCTTACCAACTGAGCCCATAATATGTTAATCACAGAATTATGCAATACAGTGGCGCAACAAATCATGGTATCCCAGCACAAACCTTTTCCATCATCATCTGGATTTCGTTGTGACAGCCCTCAGCGTATGAAAGTAACCGCTCATCTCCCCGTTCTTATAGTGCAGCCGCATGCAGCAGTATTTAGGCTTTCCAAAAAGAGTCGGTTCTGGACCTTAAAAAGACAAACATTGGCAAAATGTCCGGATTTATTTAATTGGACAAAAATGACACCCACAAGTTATCTACAAGCTCTTACCAATTTCGATCTTTTCAAGTCCTTCTAAACTTAGTCTCTGGTACTGGTTGACTTTGTCCGCCTCCTCATCATAACTAAACCGCAACAGCAAAAAGTGAAGTGGCATTACTGAACCAATGGCAAGAAAAAGGATTTCTTATTTTAAAATCATAAACATTGGGAGAAATTGCACTTACTAGGCTACATAATATGCACAGTTGGACAAAAGCAAAAGAACGTCAACATCTTTGTGGGTGGCATCTATAAGACTGATAGAGGGAAAAACTGTATAAAAGATCAACATCTTGAAAGAGAGGCCAACAAAAAGTACCATTAAACCCTGGAGAAAGACAAACAATAGACAATGCTGCAATGACATTTTACTAGAATTTCTCTCTGACCATAATAGATCATGCTTTATTTGAGTATATCTTGTGTAAACATTACCTCAAATAAGCATTACATATGGACAGAGCTATCCCTGTGCACAGATTTAAGATGATTCCAACCCAATCAGTAAAAGTTTTCAGGCATCTTTCACCATGACCTACCACCAAATAAGATACTCAAAAGAATGGAGGAAATATGGCTCCCTCGCCCAAACAATTATTATACAACCAAATAGGAAAAAATATGAAAAACAATTTGTACAAGTACCTCTGAGCCATTGACAATAAACTGTAGGAGGAAGAGTAAACTAACAATATAAATGTTTAAATCAAGCTTTATAAAACATTTTTAATAATAGATCTCCTGAACTATTACTGTAGTTTTATTTTATTAAATGTTTAATATTATTGTAAGTAATTTTATTCTCAAGTTGTAATAAATATTTCCAAATAAATAAAAAAAGAAAGGAAATTACCATTTTAAGGGGCTGTTAACACAGAATGCATTCCACTGTGCTGCTTTTTCATTTTTCTCTTGCGTTAGACAGATGCTTGAGCATGATATAGCATTCTAAAAGTTAAAAAGGTTCTTTAAAAAAGGTTATTTTCATTTAACTGCCATCTGTCTTGCATTTTTTTAACACAAGAATGCCTTCTGTGTGAACAGTCCCTTAATCTTCTGAAACCACATCATACAGTTTGCTTGAAATGAGATCTCTCTCCAAAGCACTGCATGATGATGTGGAGGGCTCTCACCTTGGATCACAGTCGATAAGTAGCCATCCACTGTGAAACTTCTCGTCATCAGGGAGCAGCAGCTGCATGTATGTCTGCAGCAGGAAGCTGACCTGCTCCTGAGCTCCTCTTTGGCTCTCCTTCTCTTTCTCCTCATGCTCCTTCTCTTTGCTGAAGATGGAGTACAGGTCTTCTGTTACTGGAAGGCCCATCATAAGGTCTGGGAGGAACGGAGATACAGTAAATGCATATGAGGCACTATTCTGGAATATTAGCATTGTGTACCTAAGATGGAGAATTCCTCATACTGACCAATGACTGCCTGCCGGTAGGCATCTCTGAAGCGGTTTAGATAGTACCGATTAGCTGAGTTCACACCATCCTTCATCACCCCCGCTAACTTTCGCTCTCCTGTTCGTGTGAAATCGCCCTACACAACAGATCGCATACATCAGAAAAAAGCTGACAAACTACTTGGGTGGTCATCACTGTCCTTCTTCAGCTATAAGATTAAAAGCTTTAGTGTCAGTTTTTACTCCGTAGAGAGATGCTGAGGGAATTACTTTAGGTCCCCCAAATTAAACAACATCATTATTAAATAGTATTTTTTCATATTTTATAAAGTGTGTATGTTTATTGCTTGAGTTATCTTTTTTACATCCATAAAATAAAATAATAAAAAAGTGTATATATATATATATACACACAGACACACACACACCTATATATATATACATACATACACATAAACAATTTATAGAATTAAAAGCAAAATGTATTTAATGATTTCTTTTGAAGAAAAAAAGTTTATAGAATTTAAATTATATTTTTAATAATATATATGGTTTTAACTATTTTAATATATGTGTGTGTTTATATATTATACAAGTCTCTTTCATACATCAGTCCCAAAATTTACACAACTTTGAGAAAAAAAAAACATCACAATCAACATTTCTTAAAAATATATATGTATATATGTGTGTTTACATATACTTATAAATATACACTGTACACATACAGATTATGTTAACACATATACACACACACACACTTAAAAATAAACTGTAAAACCCATATATTATGTAAACAAATTTATATTTTGGGTGCGATTAATCACAATGAATCGATTTGACAGCACTAATATTATATAAATAAATATATATATAAATACAATTAATAATTCATTTCTATACTACTTATATGATTTATTCAATACAGTCACTCACAATAAGACAATCAGTTAAAAGATTGACTTGTCAATCTGCAAACTAGACACTACATGCTGACAGATGGTTATGTAAATGGACAATGGGGACAGCATAAAATCAATGGCAAGCATTTAGTCTATTTACCTTTAGGGCAGCTGTGCCAGCATACTGACGGCTAATGGTGTCTCCATTGTTGGCCCACATCACCTGATAGATCCTGTAACACTTGAGGGGCAGTGGCTGCTCGGGAGGCATTACACCAAGTTTTTTCAGCTGGAACCAAACAGATCAAAAGACTCTTTGAATGTACCGGCATACTGAGAGCAGCTGAGTGAGGCACTGTTCTGTCGCTGCAATATGGCAGTGCTCCTAGAAGCCACAGTTTTATTTACACCTTAAGGCATTTAGCACATTATCTTCTACATAACAACTTGAATTTTTATGTGTGAATTTATCTGTGTGTGGAGTGTTCCAATCTCAAAGGTGAATTTGAATACCTGCTGTTCCATGACCACGCGGGCAATAGCTGCCTGTACCACATTAGTTCTGTCTAAGCAATCCATGCAGTTAACCCGGAAGATGCCTTCCTGTTGACAGATGACTCCTGCTTGGTCCACCCTATTTGCAAATCAAAGCAGATAGATATTACATTGGACATGATATTAACTTACTCGGAAATAAAAGCGGTTATTATGAGAGAATAAGGACTTCAGAGCAACTGAAAGACTCACCAGGCCCATCTCATGTCTGTGATCATGTCAGAGATGGCATCAGTCAGAGTCTGCACATTCTCAAACTTCATTCCTCGACTGGGAAGTGACAAAAGAGAAAATCTGCTGTTGAGATTTAACTGTAACAGGCTTCTTTTGTAAAAATGATCAGGATGGGCTGATCTTTAGATCAACAGACTCTGGGGTTCTTACCAGTGCTCGTGGAAGTCAAATGAAACATATGTTAGGTTGGGATTATTGTACAGCAGCACTTGTTTGAGGAAAGCATCACCGATCATCTTTTCACGTCCATTTTGGTCCACTAAATTAATGATCACCTAATGAGAGGGAAAAAAAATCTGTGCTAAATAACTGAAAACATTTTAAAATTATTATACTGAGAAAATAATTATTGCTTATACCACCATTTAAATGTTTATGGTCAGAATTATTTTTTTTTTTATTATTATTATTTTTATTCCGCAGTGACCAATTAAATTGATCAAAAGTTACAGTAAAGACTTTTATTATATCACAAAAGCTCTCCATTTCAAAATAGTTTCCACAAAAATATTAAGCATAACAACTGTTTTCAAATGTTTCCTGATCACCAAATAAGCACATTAGAACATGACACTGATGACTGGAGTAATGGCTGCAGAAATTTCAGCTTTGAATAAATTTCATTTTCAAATATATAAATAGGAAACAGTTATTTTAAATTGTAATAAAAATTAACAATATTACTGTTTTTACAGATTTCTTTTTAATCAAATAAATACAGCCTTGGTGAGCTTAAGTACCTTGATCTTTTATTATATTATATTATATATTTCACTACAAATGTCATTCACACAATTTAGTAATTACACACAATTATAGTCTTATAAAGGAACAGAATGCATTAAAATAAAACATTACAACACTAATCATGTTTCAATATTTTAATTGATTAATAGCACTAGTTTTTATACTTCTAGTAGTATTTCACTCGCTGAATTTGTTATATTTTAAACACACCTTACCAGTTTTTTGTAAATCTGAACTTGCTGTTCAAAGTGAGAAGCAAAAAAAGGCATTGTTTCCCTCTCGCCTGCAACAAAGCACATCTGTGAGATAACGTGGGAAACAGCACTGCAGAAGGATCACAGTAAAGCTCTGAAATATCACCACTAAGCCACAACATTTCCTCTCAGCACTGTGTTCAACCAAGAAACTATGAAAGCAGTGGCATGCCAGTTCCACAGAACATTTCCAAACAATGATTACATTGATGCATCTATAAACAGAAGTGCTAGACTGTGCCATGAGTTAGATCTCATTTATGATTTGAAGAGAGAATCAATCACAGGGATACACCTCACCTTTCTCTATATGGGGTCTGGGGTTATAGCGATACCCAGCTTGGCTCCAAAACACGGGGACAGAGCCTCGCGTTTGTACAAAGGACAGCGTGTGACTGTGCACGTGGATAAGCTGCTCCGTCTCCACATAGTTGGCCACGTGTCCATCAGTATCCACCCCCCTCCGCTTGTAGCGCATTCCTTTAGTGGAGAGCAAATGATATTGTCATATTGACAGCATGGTTAGTAAATATGAATTACTTGCCTTTATTAATTAGTGTACCTGCACGGTGACGGCTTCGTCTGGAGATGAGGGCCACAGTGAAGCGTGGGTGAATATCATCCACACAAGTGGGTTCCTGCAGAGGTGTCTCCGGGCTGCTCCGCTCTTCATCAGAGCTCTCGTTATAGTTTACCACCAGCTCCTCCACTTGCACGAACCCTTGGATAACAGGAATAACCCAAAAGTCCACTTGAGGCACCTGCAAAACAGGACATCTTGTATGATTACCATTCAGGGCTGGTTTGAAAGTGTGTTTCCATCAGCGAATAAAAGTTATAAGTGTAATTCTAAGTGGGAAAAAAAATTGCATTTTTTGAATTTGAAAGTTAATTTTCTGTTTCTCATTTTGTGGCAGAAACAAAAGAAAATAAACCAACAAATGTTAGATGCAAATTCAGAACCTGCAATATATATTTTCATTTTTACTCAGTAAAAAAAAAAAAAAAACTCAGAATTCTGAGGGTAAAACAAGCCAGAATTGTGAGATATTTGCTCCCAATTGCAAGAAATAAATGTAAGAATTGTGAGGGAAAAAAATTGCAATTACATTATTGTATTCCATGCCACAAACAAGATTTAATAGGTTTGCATATTCAAATAATAACAATTAAAAATTCAAGATAATTTGAGAAAAACAGTTTTGAACCTGCAAGTCAATGAGGTCTTTGATCATGTGCTTGTTCCAGAAGAATCTATCATCCACCTAAAGGGAAAAACAATATATTATGTGGATCAGTATTCTGTCTGTTTGTCAGATGGTATGTGTAAATGTTTGTTTAATAGTCTTTTTATTAGAACATCCAGAGAAACAGGAAGTGAGACTGGAAAATCACCTTTATTAAATGTGTTGTAATCATTTTTCTTTACATGTTTTGTTTTAAAAAAAAAATCTTTTTTCAGTTTTAGTCATTTTAGTATATTAGTGTAATTTTTCATCATATATTATATATATATATATATATATATATATATATATATATATATATATATATATATATATAACACACACACACACACATTATATATTTATATGTATGTGTGTATATGTTATTTCAGCTTTATTTCAATTAACAATTATTTTTGATCATTTCGTTTTAATTAACAATAACAACACTTGACCCACTCGCTACCACTTCTTTCCTTCTGTCTTTGTTCATTGTTTTAATGTAGCTGCATCCTCAGAAATAACAGATATGATCTGTTAGCACTCTACTATTTGTCCAGGAAGTGTCTAAATATAATGATCTACTCTTTAAGAAATGAGAAATTAAGCTTGGCTATAAATGTATTTTTGCATCCTGTATGTGTGGGGCGAGTGTAAAACAGTGAGCCACATCATAACTCAAAGCACTTCTTGCTATCTAAAGTATTTACATAACTGTCACCAATATCAATAATTTTAAATCTATTTAGTATCCTCAAGTCAGTCTTTTTCAATCTTTCTTAATCTGTTTGAATAGTGAAAAACGGAAATGGTTAATAAACAACTAATAACTACTTTTAAATTGCAAGAACACTCAGTCTGTAGACATTTACATTTTGAAATATGTAAAATAATAACTCAGCTTCTCACCTTTTTCCACAAGGGCTGATCTGACTTGCCTAACTCTCCCTGTCGCTGAACTGTATTGGTGAGGTCATAGGTTAGGCTATAGTAAAATGAATCCGAGTCCATGAATATCTTATAGAGCTCATCAAGCAGCCGCCTCTCCAGACGTTCCTTCTCTTTATTCTCTTTGACCTGAAAGGCAGGGGAATACTGCATGGGAGTGAACAAACAAAACGAGGTTAAAGAGACAGTACTAAGTTAAAGAGATGACAATTTACGGAAGAATCAGGAGGTTCTGCTTTTACAAGACATTTTCAGATTTTACAATAACCATACTAACATGTCAATGTAATGTCAACAGATTAAGTAAAATGGGAATAGTTAGTCTCAAAATGATTGGTATTGATATCAATGACCGAAATTTCAAAACAACCCCTCAACCTTTTTCTTGATGGGAACGGCAACATTAGATTTGATCTGACTCAGGGTTTTCAACAGAAACTTGGAGTCGTCTGGTGACTGGGTGATCTTCTCCGGTTTGTTGATTCCAAAATGATGCTTTTTACAGAGCTATAATTGAAAGAGAGAAAAAGAATAGTTGACTCTTTTGGTTCTGCTAACTATCTGGTACCATTACAAACCAAGCTGAATAGTTCAATTTGCACCTAGTACAAATGTGGTACAGGAACATCTCCGTTTCCCTGCTCAAAGTCCATCTGTAAAATTCTGCTAAATTAATTCCTGCAATTCAAAAACTGACGGGGTGCCAAGACGTGTACTAAAACTAGCCTGATGCTGATGCCAGCCCATAAAACAGAAAGAACAGCTAAAGACAAACTACACAGGCAGGCTGCTATTCCAAAGTAATAGAGGGCAATTATTCTGTGATAAATGACTCAAGTAGAGATAGCGCGCCAGGAGAATGGATTACAGTGATCTCTGACTGTTTCACTTACATGGTTAAACATCTCCTTTCAATCCCAGAGGCTCTGCTGAGAGACTGACTTCTTAGAAACATCATGCTTCCTCTGGAGCCCCTTAGAAACACACACCACTACTCTTGCACTAATTGTACGTCAGCCATTTACTACACAAGAGGGCTGAAATACTCTTGGGGATTTGGGAAGAAGTTCAGTAAATTCTAACAGGATGCAATAAAGTAATGTCTACCAACTAGGACAATGACAAGAAATGATGGTTGAAATGTTAGAGCAACACATCTATTCATTATCACTTTTGACTTCTATAACAAGTTCAATTAAATCCAGCATGGAGAACATTTTGAAGAAAACAGTCAGCATTAGTCACCTCTAATTCCAGATCCTGTGGTTCATCCTCTGAGAGTGGAATGACTACAATCTTAGTGATCTTGTAGACTTTGTGGTCTCCTGGCAACTGGCCCACCAGTGCCTTCTGGCGAATCAGGATCAGGCCCAGAGGAAGATCTGCCCAAAGGAGCGGGAGTGTGTCATGAGTACAGAGTTCCACACCTTATTTTTCTGCTCTGTCAGGCATGATTCATTCCTATGGCAAACATTCTCATAACAATGACTTCAAAGATAGGCGTGATGTAGTCATGCTTTCACTTAATGTAAATCAATAGATAAAAGCACACTGTGCAGCAGGCAACTCGAAGATGTTTGGCTGGGAAATTGAATGAGCAGCCTGGGTTCTTTGTAGGAATGGTGCAAGGAAATATCAGGTTTGCCCACGGATTAGGTTACGTAAGGCATGTAGAATATGTAGCTTTAAACTCATATGGTTTTTATTTGTGTAGTTTGCCCTGAAAAAACTGCAACCAAGCATTAAAGGTCAACCAGTTATTTTATCCATCAATAATAGTACAAAATGCACCATGCATATACAGACATCAGCAAGGGGTTTCTCTGAAAAAAAGGAAGAGAGACTGAGATTATAATGACATTATACATATAAAGGTTAATATAACCTGTTAACAACGGCTTCTCAAATCAGCCGACGAATGGTGAAATGAAAGTATGATGCATGCCATCATTTCACTTCTGTGAAAAAAATCCCTCAAGACCTTCCTTTTTTTTTTTTTTACCAAGTGAAAGGCATTTGTTTAGTTAACTGGTCTCTATGGAAATGGATGTCTATATGTAGATCTTTAATGAATCCACAATATTCTTTGAATACCATTGTAAATATGGCAATCATTCAAAATCAGTGTATTTAACCTCATAAAGCTACATCAGAACTGATGGGCGTCAAAGCACTAAAAGAGATTTAGAAATTACAAAACAATGATAAACCAAATTAAGCTGATATGTCTGCCTTTCATTATGTTAATCAGTGAGTCTATGGTACCCAGTTCTTCCAATTAAATCAATTAAATATGAATGGTATTTTAGCAATAACAACATTAGAAGTCCGTTTTAGTCCAAGAGTAACCAAATTTATTACAAACATTAGAGTATTAAAATGGTATTCTCATCCTTTATACAGTAAATATACAAGTCTGATGATTAGACTTACCAGCATGAAGCTGTATTTTTCCAATAATACCTTCTACAACGCCCAGACAGACAGGATTCCATGCCAGCAGCAGGTCTGTTGCTGAAAGGGGATGAAAATTAAAGCAATAAGTATTGCAGTTCATAATATATATTTTTATTTATAATCATTACACATACAAATGAACACCTTTGCATCTTTATTATTTCTATTTATACACAAATCCTTTTTTTCAGCACTGCATCTGGGACAGAAGAACCATCAGAGCTTTATTGAACTTTCCATGGTTATGTGGCTGCTCACAATTGATGGCAAAAAAAAACTTTCCAAGGCATTTCTGAAGCAGGTTCCCGACAATCATGACAGCTGACTTGAGTCACCAACTTGCCGAGTAGCTCCTCTTGTGATTTTGGATTATGAATAGATTTGCATCTCATAAACACAAAGCCATTAACTGATGGACTGGAGTCGTGTGGAATACTTGTGCATTATTGAGATGTTTTATTTGAGCATGTGATGTAATGTTAATACATGTAAATTTTCCTGTAATCTGCCATACTTAAACCAACTGGGACTGAATAATAAACACAGTATTAATTACAACAGTTGTATAACCTCACTCAGCCACGCTGGCAACTGTGGCATGATGCATTGTGTTAGGAATTCATTCAAAGGAAGCGAGACTGAACGCATCATGCATACAGTGGAAACCCTTATCCAGTTAAATAATGAAAAAGCACTGCAACCTAAACCCGTTCAGCCTGGCTGCAAGGCACATGGTTAAAAACAACTAGAACTCATCCAAATCTTCACAGGCTGCAATGTCCCCAATACTCTGAGAGATGGACTAGCTGCCCATCTAGTTCTAGACTTGACAAGATATAACAGAAGTGTGGATAGGTAAATATTCTGAAACGAGAGATGACAAAAAGTGGAACAAAGGGTTGCATTGTGAGAGTAAAACACACGTCATGGTTGAGCATGCAAACCATTTTTTATATATATCAAATATGCAATACACATTTAAATAATATTGAAATACTGATTTCTGATAAGAAAGGTTAGAGAAGTGTGTCGGTACCTAGTAAATTATTGGTTTAAAGCCAGGGGAGAAAATTCTCATTTGACTATCTCTACTATGCCGGTGTTCTTTCTGCAGAAGAACAGTCACATGTCTGACTCTTACTTTAACCTTTGCCTTTTAATAGCATAACTATATAATTCCCCTGTGCAACATCTCACAGCATCAGCACTGACCATCATATTTATAAATACATCACTAACAGACATTTAAATATTAATTTACAACTGACATTTTATTTCGGTTTAATTAAGGCCATTTGGTTGTCACTTCTAAGCCCTGTAAACTGGTTAAATATCATTATTATACACAGACGCAGCCTGCACCACTGAGAAAGAGTAATGTCAAACTGGACCCAAAAGTTATCACAATATCAAACAGAGATACATTTTAAGGCAAAAAATATATTTATATATAATTAAATATATAGAGAATATACTTTTTGTTTATTCACAAATTGTCATTGTTTACTCACCCTTTTTTCCAGATAGCACATTTACATCTGATGTCTGTTTAAGATCACTTCATCTGGAAAGCATCTGCTGTGTACAATCATCTGATAAACATCTTTAAGATGTCAGTTTTACATACATTCTAAATCATAAGGTCATAAAGACATTTTCTAGATGCAGAAAAAAACATCTTGCATATGTAAATGCAGAGGTCTCTGTGATGTACGGTACAGGGATTGCATGACTTTCTTCCTTGGAACACGAAAAGAGATTTTAGGCAGATTTATAGAGAATGAAAGGCTTTTACTATTCACTTTCATTATTTGAAGAAAAAAAAGATGAACAAGTAAATAACTGAGCCTGACAGTGCCTAGCATCAGTCTAAAATCTCCTGAAGAAAGGAAGTCATACACGTTTGAAATAACATGGTGAGTAAATAATGACAGAATTCTCATTTGTATGTGAACTATCCCTTTAGTCTCAGGCTGACATCTAAACGCCATTGACCAAAACATACAAATTTTCAAACCCCATTTGATGTAGTAAGAAAAAGGGTTTCTAGACACGACATCCTACCGAAAACATCACCAGGGGTTTGCACTGACAGCCATGTCAACGCACCGCTGCTCTGAAAGTAGGGCAATGAAAACAAAAACAACTGGGCATCTTTCAGACAGCAGCTTCAATCGACAAATAGGAAAACTAACATTTCCATTTCTTTAATGTCTGTGCAACTTCACAATGATTTTAAAGAGCCGACTTCTACAAAAGGAGAAGAAATCTCTCATCTTGTTTCTGGTTTGGAGCAGAGTATACTGACCAGCTATTATGCACAAGAAATGGTAATAATGTAGACAGTGAAAACAGAAACATTGAAACACATGCACACTGCATAACAAAAGTGATTGAGTTGCGGTGTAAGAATTACCCGGTCTCACGGCCATAGATCCATCTTTCCTGCTGCACCACAGCGCATTATCTCCGCTCTGGAGAATATAATGATCTTTAGCTTGAAACAACTCCATGTTCACCAAAACATACGAGCTTCCCGACACCAAACCACTGGATTTGTTCCCGGTCTGAGAAACGAGGAAATGCGGCAGCTCGCTTTTCGTCCACTGACAGTCCCAACAGACGCCAGCTAGCCTGCTAGCTGTGTACTTGTGTAAATGTTTATAATAATCTGATAGAGCATCGTGTCTTTTTGTGAGCTACTGGCCGATCATCGAAAATTAGTCGTCGGTGCATTAATGTCAGTTTCATAAGGGCGATACTGTGGCTCGGAGATGTGCCGGTCTGTCTTGTATTTTCCACTGAGGGGAGCAGCAGCGACTGAAGCAATTTCCTCCAGTTATACACACACGTGACTTCCTCCGTCACGCCGAACAACACCAGAAGTTCATCTGTGACTGAGATGCCCCACCTGCAGTAAGCTACTTGATTTTAATGTAGCCTATTGATTTATGTTATATCGTTACTTTGTAATTCTATTTTGAAGGCACTTATATAACTGATGACCTGATTCAATAATATAATACTGGTGCCATGTCTGAATGGTTGTAAAAGTTGGCATTATTCTAGGCCCAAACCACTGTGCGAAATGAATTATAGGCCTGCAGGGTCTTTAGAATCATTGTGGTGCACCAAATGACTGAAAGAAATTTCCAACTTAAACTAAATTTTGAGGGCTTTGAAGAACAGACTGAGAACGGTTCAAATTGGTTCTCTTTTTAAAACACTTGGAGATTATTGCTTAAGTTAAAAAAGGGATTTAAAAATTAAATTATAGTGTTAAATTAAAGTGAGTTTTTTATTTTATTATTAAGTATTTATTCATTATCAATAACATATTTTTAAGTTTTATTATGAAAAATGTGCAAAAAAATATTTTTACAAATTTGGCAAGAGGCAAAACCTTTGCACAGTTTTGTGCCATTCCGATTAAGTGACAAAAAAATGTATTTAAGGTTTTTTTTTTTTTTTTCTCATTCCGCCGCCCTGGCTTGCGTTTTTGCATGCACACAGGTTCTGTGTGAATGGTCCCTAAAAAAAATCCAATGTTTCCATGGGATTCATATAAAACTATTCAAATGAAATAACCACATAGTAAAATCCTCTTGAAACTTGCAGAATTTATTTCAACTAATTACATAATGCCCTGGACTCATTTTAGTTTTAATAAACTTTTCTTCTGCAAATATGCCTAATAATAAAATGACTAATTTCTTAACTTTTCTGAGATGAATAGCTCACCTTTTTAATCACTGTGATTCAGGCTGACCTGCATGTATAACTATACCTCTCTCTTATAACTGGGAATTCATAATTTGTTTATAAATATTATATTATAGATATATATTATACATATATTAAACATATAAACATATATTATAATATATTATATAATTCTTAAAAAAGTCTTAGTAAGCATAATACTATAATATTGCCCTATAAAACTGTTAGCACTGTAGTAGAATGATATCTAATAATAAGCCATATGATGATCCATATAAAGTTATTTTACACCAGGGGTATCAAACTAAATTCCTTTATAGGGTTAGGGTTATAAAGGAACTGAATTCCTTTATAGGTCTCTGCAGAGTTTTGTTCCAACCCTGCTTAAACACACATAGCATGTAGTTTTCAAATGAGCCTTAAGGGCCAGATGAGTTGGATCACGTGTGTTTACTTAGGGTTGAATCTAAACTCTGCAGGGCTCTGGACCTCCAGGAATTGAGTTTGTCATCCATGCTCTACACAGTGTGCATTAAAAAAGAAAAGAAAAAAAGTGGTTGTATATTACACACTTTGCAACTTGTAAGCAAAGTGCTTTATTATATTGTATTTGCAGTCATGCTTATGTCACCATATCATGTCAACATTTTAACAAACTGCAAATAAGCTGTGTAACACTGAACATTGCATACTATTTCACAAAACAGAATTTGAAACCAGTTTTGTTTGCAGTATTAGTACGATATCAGAGTCAGTAACAGGTCATTGAGATAAAAAGGTCTCACAACAGTCATGTGAGACAAACAGCACTTTGTTTTAAACTGAATTGAGCTGACACATTATACAAAGTAATTTTTGGTGCACTAATTTCAAGTCCCTTAGAGCAAGCATTTAAGTTGCTTTCCTCAAGGGCACAAGGTTGATCAAATGGGATTGTTTTGGTACCTGTAGAGTTTATAGATCACCATAAGTTTGGACTGACCCTGGCTGCTTTAATTGTAAGGCAACCATATTCAGTGAGAATCTTATGTTTTATTTTTATTTTTTTTTACATTTGAACATTCTTAATACTGGAAATGTTCATTTTGGCACAGAAAAATAGAATAAAAATATATCATAATTTGTATCACTGTCATTCAACAAATAATAATACTGACAAGCATTCAAACCATCATAGGGAATTCTGTCAGCAAAGCATGATGTTCAAATGGTTATATTTAAAGGCATCAATCTCTCTCTCTCTCTCTCTCTATATATATATATACATATATATGTATATAAACCTTCCAATATGCCAAAATAAAAATGAATGCCTTTTTATATTTTTTGTAGCTCACACAATAAAATTTAATCAAAAAATTCTAATAAAAGTTTTCACTATGACAGCCCACTTCTTCTTTAACAACTTCTTGAGGAATATTCAAAAACATTTTTTCATTCATTCATTCATTCAACATGGTACAAAAGATACTTTTTGAATGTTAAAAAACTTTCTTCTGTTCAAGGCCTCGTTTTCATTTGTTTTAGAACATAACCAGTCACCACTTTGTCTTTTGCTACAAGACACTTGCATGGTGTGATTTGACAACAGCAGCATCACATAACAGCACACATGATTGCACTCAGTAAACAAATCACGTTAGATCATTTCCAACAGAAAACGTAAATTATTCATGCATCCAACTAATAATAATAATTGCGCAAGTAAAAACAAAAATGGAGATTTTGATTACTGTTCTTCTCAAATTTGTGCTTTCTTTGTGCAATTATAAAATCTCCTTGACATTCTCTGAGTTTGCATGGTCAATCATACTCGACTCAGGGTACGTGTCACCAGCAAGCCCTTGCATCGGCTCTCCAAACATCTCCAGTTCATCTAGAATCTTTTGAACTCTGCGGACACCATCCCTTCGAGCCTGACGCACATCTGGGCGACCTTCAGGGTCTACAGAGTCCAGAGCCAGAAGTTGTTTGGTCAACATCTCCTCCAGCAACAAGTATTTTTTATCATTCTTCTTCCCATCGAAACTTTTCACATCTTGTGCCAGGTTGTCCACACATTCCAATATCTGCTGCACTTTGATCAGTCCTGGGTGGCTCAGATCTTGTTCTGAAGTCTCCTCAGGTTGGAATTGTGGGGGTGGGACCTCTTGAGGTGTTGGAGGGGCAGCGGCTTCCTGGGGTTCTGGTGCTGGAGGAACTTGTATGGTAATATTGGATGTCTCTGATACCTGCGGTGACTGCGGTACGGGTTGTTGTGCTTTTGGCTGGGGTGCTTGTGTAGGTGGTTGTTGTTGTACTGGCTGATGATGTATTTGCTGAGGAACATCACTCACTCTTTGAATGGGAATCTCAAATGCAGGTGGTCTGACAATTTCTTCAACTGGTTGTTCAACTTTTGGTGGTATTGCTGCGTGTCCAATGTGTTGCTGGACCTGGCAATAGTAACATTTACTTTAGTTAAATTTCATACATTAATTCTGAACACTGGTATTTCTCACACTAAATGTTACATCAATGAACATTATTGTACAAGATGGCTTGAGCTTATGTAAATCAATAGCTATTAATAAATACTAATAAATAATACATGTACCTGGGGTCTCTCTCCCATGACCTGAGACATGACTGGTGACTGGGCCCTCAAGGGGACCGGGATAGGACTGGCAGTTCGATTCTGTTGAATCTGAATGGGCACTTGTTCACGGTAGATTGGGGTTTTTTCTCGCGCGGCATGAGAACTTTGACTAGGCTGGAATTGTGAGGTGCACCCTATACCCTCATGGATCACAGGAATGGGGATGTAGCCCGCCCGGAGACCTGTATTGCTGGGTCGGGGCTGTTGATGAAGGCCACTCAATTGTTGGTGTGTGCCCTGTGGTTGATGAACCTGATGCAAATAAAAATACAGTTTGATTTTGCAAACCAGCTAGAAATGTATACACTAGCATTCAAAAGTTTGGGATAAGTACGATTTTTTGAAAGAAATCAATACCTATAATTTAGCAATAATGTGTGTTTGTATCGCATTTTTCAGCAACCTATAAGACTACATTTTTCAAATTTTGAAAAGACAATACAGGGCCCAAGGAAAACGTATAAATGAAAACTCCGGAAGCAAAGTACATGAATTAAACCTTTCACAATGAATCCATATCCAGATCTGACGGAGACTGCCATGTCTAATAGAGATATCTGATTCCTAATGGTTTACCTCAGGCCCGTGTGAAGCAGGTGAACAAGACAAACAAGCCTCTGATGGGGACTGCACTGGAGATCTAGGCCGACAATGTGCTGTTGGGGTTGGGGAAGGTGTACGTCCATCTGTTCTCAAATTTTGCGGCACTACTGGATGGATGTATGAGAAACTCGGATACTGCTGCAGCCTGGGTTCAGTGTTTTCATGGGAGACTGGGATCGGGATGTAGCCCTGGCGTAGCATTGGTTGCCTCATCTCTTGAATATAGGATTTGTGCACGTCCTGAGGTGACTCAGGGGCTATAGAGGGGCCATTTAAAAAAACCTGAAAAACACATTAAAAAAACATTAATTAGTACACAGATCAAGTCTATTCAAAATTAACCCACTATTTGTATTCATATTAGTTTTATCCTCATGTATTGACGAGGCAAAATATTTACCATCACAATATCCGGTAATGCATATATAACCTCTGATGATGCTCTTCATTTCGGCTCTGCTGAAGTATGTAGAAGCTATACGCCAAATTGTTTTGCAGGAGGCAAATAACTCAAGCATGTGGTTGACTCGGTTATTGAAAAGCTCCAATTATCAAAAATGGAATTCCAGACAGCATGACAAAATATTTTGACTTGCACCAATGACTTATTAAAAACAAGCCAGAGATAGTGGTGTGTAGATGTTTTTCTTTTATTTTTTAATTTACCCTCCACAATCCGTAGATCATTGTTTTCATGATTAATCTTAACTGAAAAAATAAAACCCTCCTTTATTAACTTAGTATAATCAGTTATGATGATACACATTATAAACTAAAAGTAACTCTTGTATTAAATATAGATACTTCATATGACACATTATGTGATAATTAACAGTATTTTACACTTGATACATTTTTCCTATTAGCGTCACAGTCAAGTTGTTGGCGTTTAGTCAAAATTAGTAATTTGCAAATTCCACCATTGTATATCTGTCTTATGTAAAATGATATTATACATGTTATTGCAGGCAACCAACCAACATGTTATTGGGCTCAGTCACTGCTTCAGTTCAATACGTAAATGTAAAACACTGTTTATGTCTTGCGTCTTTTCTCCTCATCTGTTTGACACACAAAGGTCAGTCCACCCTGTCTCAATGATGAGGCAGTCCAGGATCAAACATGAAACATGAGTGGGTAAAAAAACTCACTGTGCACAGCAACTGTTAAGCGATGGCATTGGCTTACAGGATATACCCTGAATGCCGTCGATTCTAATTCCATGACTCACTCTATGTAGCATTTTTCAATGGGTTCCTGAGCTGTTGACACTGTGTCTTAAAATACTTTTTGTGAGGGGGAGGGCCGCCCTTACTCATCTATGTAAATCAGAGTTGCACAGACACAACAAACATCAAACCAAACAAAATCCCTAACAAATCATCACGAAACACCTATTCCGATGTTGAAACAGCAGAGATGCTACATAATTTAAGACAGAGGTTTTCAACAGGGAGGCAATTACTCCTGAATGAAGGCATGGTCAGATTTACAGTTGCTCAGTGAAATTTCGCAAGCGATATCAAGTCATTTCAATCCGAGTCTACGTGACTAAGAGTCCACATTTAATTATGGTAAAAAAAAAAAAAGTGATCCAAAGAGATTTCACTCAAGTTCAGTTTGGTGCCATTATTTGTTGTGTTGCCCAACAGAAAGTTGCTTGCTTGATTGGTTTCCAATTCCACTGAAATTTCGTTAAAATGACCTCAACTTACAACATACTAAATGCTTAAAGTTAAGAAGCTTTAGTTCAGCAAATTGCTTTATTTTCCATACTAAATAAAAATGTAATGTAATGTACAAATCTCTGCACTGCATTGTAAACGTTAACAAAATTTAAAGACATTAATGTGGCAAAATATGCACAGGCCAAGCTCAAAATGTAACGCTCAATACACATCCGATTCCCTTTCACTAGGGAGTCCAGGGCCTGAAATAGGTTAAAGATGCCTGATTTAAGGTTTAAAATGTTTTGAAATTAAGACAGTTATGCACTTTTATAAAAAAAAAAAAAAAAAAACACCAAGATACTAAAAAGAGAGAAGTAGTGTATGTAACCTCATGCCCTCTGCCTTTTTTTTTCTTTTTTTTTTGACACAGACGCCAAGAGTAGCGCTCAGTTTATCTCCTGGCAGCTGTGTCTTTCCAGCAGATTCTTGGTGACACTAACCTCGGACAAGTGTTGATCTATCAAATGAAAGATGGCAACTGGCAAGCCCCCGTGTTCCCCCCAACATTTTTTACTCCCTGAACCTGATGTGCGGAGAACAGTTTGACACTTTCCAGTTTGTAACTTTCAAGCCCATTCATTGGGAATGACAGAATCGGTGAGTGGGCGGATCTTTCTGAAATCCCATGTAAGGAAAACTTTGAGGAACGCGTTAGAGGTGCGCGGTTCCAGGGATGTGGAGAACAAGCGCAGTGCGCGTAGTTCCCGAGGCTTTAAATAAACATTTAACAGTCTCACATATAACTGCAGTGCGTCACACACTAATCACTTAAGCTGAGATCATCACACTAATATATTTTCCCCGTGTATGCTCCGACAGGCCGTTCAAATGCACGCGAAGCGCTATTTCCACAGAGGTGACAGCGATTCACGCGCGAGCGTCGGCGAATATCAAGTGCGTGGCTCCTCTACTCTAGACAGTCGGTGTCTGATCAAGTATGTGGATGTACTGAGTGGGATCGTAGCCTACGCACTCAGCAAAACTGTATTTTTCGATAAAAACACCCTCTAAAATGCCACAATGCCCACGTAATCTATAAAGCACGTCCTATGTTGTTATGCATTTTTTAAATAGCCTGAAAAACGCACCCGTTTGACAGCGCAACTTCCAAAAGCAAAATCAAGATCTATCTTACCTTTTTCGTGTCGTGCCTCGGATCGTTCCACGTCGTTGTGCGATTGTTGTGATCCACAAAAAACGGCCAACCTGTCTGCGGGTCGATTTTGATCTCCCACCCAGGCGGTAGAGGATCGTTAGTTGCCATCGTTTCGACTGGAGATAGTGTTTTCATACTCTGATATTGCTTCGCTCCCGAATATTGTGCCATTACAGCCGCTACGGACGCTTTAAAGGGTCCGTTTGATGACGTACGGTGAACGGGGACGGGTTTCTCGAAGCAGCAAGGTCCCTCTGAAGACTACCGAGAAAGTTCTATCTGAGGGGTCACGCCCACGTGTGTGTCCAAAAATTACCCCTTGACCGTCCCGACACAGATCATCTCTGACACTTTAATCCCCTCCACCCCGGTTTATTAGACCGAGCACACTTGTTGCTCTTTTAACGTAAAGACAGACAGAACTGATACATTTCAGGGAAAACCTGTCTGATCTCCGTCATTCTACTCTTCTTTCCATTTTGCTTATATAATAATTTGAAATAATTGTAAATAATTTGTTTTTGTTTTTTTTATGTTAAGAGGAGTTAACATGTTAGCCAGCATCCCCCTTAATGACTGGATTATATATAGGTTATAAACAAAATACATTTTATTACACTGACATAATGTAGAATATTAATACAAAGAAATCAGGACTGAAACCAGGTTTGTGACATTATTTAAAGAAAAATTCTAAACAAACGCAAGCTGTTCCTGAGAAGTCAAATTCCTGGATATGTCTATACGTTAGATATAATAATTTATCAAATGTAACACTAAAAATCAAACAATTTTGCAGGTTTGTGCGCGCACACACACATGCCCTTAAATATATAGGCCAATACATTGTAAAAAAAGGATTACAAAACACATGGGAGGAAATACCTTTTAATTCCTGAACAACATTTATGCAATGTAACCAGTACATTAATAATCAATAAATATTACCTCGGTTGAGTTCGTCTCTGTGTTTTATTTATAATTTTTTTGTCAAAGACTTCAGGCATTTATTGGAGCTCTAACAAGTGGTCACTAAAAACAAATAACAAACCTTGAAAGACTAGCCTGAATAAAAGCATACAAATACATAACCTGCAACTTCACATTATTAAGGAATATACCTGCGATACATTATATATTTACACAAGCACCGTGATTCTGTCAAACTCCTCTTTTCTGTCAGATCCATCGCCCTCAAGAACCGGCTTTTTCTGTTTCTGCGCATGCGCAGTGACTGTCTTCCTGACTAGCCGGGTTCCGCCATTTTCTACTCAACATTGAAAATAACACCAGTCCAGAATTGTTTTTTTAGCACTCCTTCCGGCATCCAAGAATGGAAGACGAAAGCCACCCAAAAACCCTGTAAGTAACCGTTAGCCAAAAACACGAATCCTGTCAGTGCTCCGTGAACAGCTGTTCAATCTACTGCACTACTGACACTCTTCTAGCAACCAATTTAGCTCCAAAAACGATGTCCTACCAACGTTTTTGATATCGTATGCTCTTGGTGATCTCTGCTTATAATAGAGTTTCGGTCAGCCATTATCGCTGACTTTACGTATAGCAGAAAGATCGAAAAGCTTATTCTGGCGATTGTGGGAAACATAGCCATAGCATGCTAAAGCTAAGCTAGCGGCTAATTAGTATAATAATATTCATCAAAACAACTAAATGCAAGTCAAATGTACTGAATATAGCTAAACTTGTATTGTATTTCAGAAGTTATGGTATATGGCTTCAATATGTGCATCAGTAAACTATTCTAATCAATATTAATGTGTTTGAAGGAGCATGTCATTGTCGGGTGTTTTAGTAAAGGCCTGTTATCTAATCTCAGGCCTGCTGTTTTTCTACTTTAAGTATGAATTTTGTGTTTGATACTACAATGTAGGATAAAAATCTCTCGTGAATTAACTCGATGTTTAACTGTCCCACATAGTTTCATTAGTTTATTGTTGTGTGTAATGTGTTCCCGTCCTGAGGTCATTTGTGCATTAAAGGTATTCCTGGCTCATATAGATGCACTTTTTTTTCTACACCTAGAGTAGATGATCTTATTAAAATGCTAAATAATCTCATTGTGTCATGTGTTTAACTTATGTGGACCAGTCTATAGTTACTGTTTATTATTTTTAAAATGTTTTATCTGCATTTTCAGCTACGTGGGGAATCTTTCAAGAGATGTAACGGAGAACTTGATCCTTCAGTTATTTACTCAGATTGGGCCGTGTAAAAGTTGTAAAATGATAACAGAGGTAAACATACATCACAAATTACACTTTTTTTAAATGTTTTTTTTTTTCAGTGTAAATGGGTTTGTGTGGAAATGCCTATCAAACTCTGCATTATAATTAATATTCGGAATACATTTGCTTTTAAAACTACCCTCGAACAAACAAATCGTAATTTCTTACATTTTCTTAAAATCACACCAGAATGGCAAAATGACGACTGACAATATTAAACAGTCTTCCACCCAATACCCATGACTTTGCAATAATATATTTTCCTGGCTTTCCTTCTCAGCAGTCCGATAGCAGCAGGAAGGTGAACTCTATTGGATTTTCTGTTTTGCAGCATACTAGCAATGACCCGTATTGCTTTGTGGAGTTCTTTGAACACAGAGACGCCGCAGCTGCTTTGGCCGCCATGAATGGAAGAAAGATTTTGGGAAAGGTACATCAAGTATAACAATGTTTATTGTGAAGCATTGCACCCAGAATATCATGTTACCAAAGAAAATGCCTTCAAGAAGTTTATTTGATTAACAGGAAGTCAAGGTAAATTGGGCAACCACTCCTAGCAGTCAGAAGAAAGACACATCCAGTAAGTTCTGTTGTATTATGTCAATTGTGGGGGTTTTTTTTAAGGTAGATTTTCTTAAATGTAGTTACATGTATTAAATATCATCCTTCTTCAGATCACTTTCATGTTTTTGTGGGAGATTTGAGCCCTGAGATCACAACCGATGACATCAGAGCTGCATTTGCACCCTTTGGGAAAATCTCGTAAGTTCCCAGAAATCACACCCTTTTGTGGAATTATGGTTTTTTTTGTTTGTTTTTTTTGTCAAGTTGGTGGTTTCCGGTTACTTTGAACCAGATGATCTCTGTATATTATTTTTTAAGCCCCGTTTTCCTAAAATCTTGGAAACCGTTTCAAAGTGTATTTATTCATTTCCTTTTAAAATTATTGGTGTTTCTTAATATTTACATATTTTGGTAAGACATTGATGCAAAGATAAACATTTACTTTACATTTGTCATATGTGCTGTGATTAACTGGCAAATTTAGTCACAGTTCTGTCACTAATGAAGCCTTTATATATAAAATACCTTCATGTCTCTTTAAACCTACACAGTTGTTTGTCACAGCAGTTGAAAACAGGATGTCACAGTGTTTTATAGACCTTAGTTTTGTTCTAACTGTAATATTTAATTACATTGATGATTTTAATAGTCCCATATTGGGTATTATCAGCAAGCACAGGGAAGTCGTCCCCTTGGAATTATAAGGTTCTATCTGACATTTTTGTCAAAATTTATGTATTCACATATTCTTATTCTGTGACAATTTATTTACATTATGTCATGTTTTATTTTAAGTTGTGTACATTTTGGGATTTTTTATTGAAAAAACAAAAAGGTTCTATCTACAGAAGTCTATGGAACACAAAAACTTTAAAGCTCAATATCTCAAATCTACTCAGAACGCAGATAGAACCTTATAATTCCAAGGGGACGAAGTATAGTCTATATTGTGTCCCCGGATCAATCTGTTGTAAAGTGCACCCTAAAAATTTTCATCACTAATCTCCACCGCTTTTCCAAAATTGGTAAGTAGTTTTGATTTACTTAAAAAGTACAATTTTTAGTTGTCAACACAAAAAAAAAACATGCTACACTGCAAACTTTTCAGAGTCTCCTTTAGCTCTGAGTGTCAGTTAATAGAGCTCTGGTTATTTTACAGAAATGCTCATAGGATTGGACAGGAGCTTGAAGGCTAACAGCAAGGAACTGTGCACTCTGGGAACTCAGATGTAGATTTTTTTTCTATTTACTCTTTGCTTTTCATATTTGTATACTGCAGTATTTTCCTATTAACGCTGACATAGTGTAGAATTTTAACAAACCTCAGATAATTCATTCATATTTGCTTGTAAAAACTGTTTTTATCATGGTTTTCCTAGTTGTGTTGATAGTTTGATTCTTCTCAAATTCTGAAAATGTGAATTTCTCGAAATTTGCAGCTTCCCAAACTCCGTATTGGTGGTAAAGAATTGACCAGGAAAAATAAAGAAATCTGTTAACAGGCCATGTATGCCGTTTAATTCCTTTTCTCTTTTGATATTTCTATGTACTCTTGAGTAGAATTAGAGACAACTGTTCAAATTAGGAATGCATGGTAATGACATTGATGATATGAGAGATTGAGTACTAGTAAATAAGATGAAGATTGGATCATTATGTTGTGTCACAGGAAAAGTTGAAATCTTTGGAGGAGATTTTAAATATACATGCAGTAGTGTAGGTTGCATGACATTGTACTTGTTTTTTGTTTTATATATATATTTATATATATATCTTAACTACCAGTAATTAAGAGAATATGCAGAAGTTGTACTTGTAGATTTTTTTAGAATAACTTTATAATAACTGTGTCTCTCAGTACAGTATTGTGTGTGTGTGTGTGTGTGTGTGGTTCCTTTCTTTTTGAGATCTTTTAGCAAGCCGTCGGTGGACTGACTTTTCCATTGTTCCGTTTTTCTTGCAGGGATGCACGAGTGGTGAAGGATATGACAACAGGGAAATCAAAGGGGTATGGATTTGTGTCCTTCTATAACAAACTGGTAAGGCTCCAGTACAGGAACACAGAGTGAAGGTTATTCTATTTCTGTTTACTACCATTCATATTTTAGCTGTAGTATTACAGATATTCAACCTACTGGAATGAGTCAGACTGTTGTTAGAGTGCTTTTCTGTTCAAGTGTAAGCTATTAATCAGTTTAGTAAAAGTAATTATAAGCAAACTAGGACACAGATGATCTATTAAATGACTAGAAGTGTTGCTGAGAGGTTATAGTTTGGTTTCGCTTTACATTTATGTTTAAGTCTGTTGTTTCTTCTTTTCTAGGATGCTGAGAATGCCATAGTACACATGGGGGGTCAGTGGCTCGGTGGACGGCAAATCCGGACTAACTGGGCAACTCGGAAACCTCCAGCCCCCAAGAGTGTGCAAGACAGTAAGCCAGATTTTGATCCACTGTGTCTTATCAGTTTGCTGTCTTTAGAATTGAGCTGAATTAACATGACTGAATGGGGGGAACTTTCAGACAGCTCCAAGCAGCTGAGATTTGACGAGGTGGTGAACCAGTCGAGTCCTCAGAACTGCACGGTGTACTGCGGTGGCATTCAGTCAGGTCTCACAGGTACGGCTGCACGTGCTCGTTTACTCCCCTGTTCTGATTAGTCGTATGCATGCTCGCTCTTACGCTGTTCTCTTCAAACAGAACACCTTATGCGACAGACGTTTTCTCCTTTCGGACAGATAATGGAGATCAGAGTTTTTCCAGAGAAGGGATATTCTTTTATCAGGTATCATTCAACTATTCCTCTGTTTTTAGTTTTTTTTTATATTTAGTCAGTTAGTCCACAGTCTGTGTGTAATGTAAAATATTGAGATGATGACTTGTGCTTAATGGCTGATACCATTTGTACTTAATAGTAATAATTGCCAATGTCAAAAAGGCCAAATATCAGGCCTGTTTTCCCAGCAGTGGGGCAGAATAAAAGGATGTAAATCATTTTATAATGTTACAAAGATTTATATTTTAAGTAAATGCTGTTCTTTTGCCTTTGTTTTCAAGGTCCCTGAAAAAAAAAGTATCGATTTCTGTGAAAATATTAAGCATTTTTTACGTTAATTATAAGAAATGTTTCTATATTATTTCTATTATGCATTATAGATTTGTTATTTTTAAAGGGAGCGTCAAGATTTAATTAGCCACATGGTGACAGACATCATTACATACAGCAGCATCATTTTCTCTCAGGTTCTCCTCTCATGAAAGTGCTGCTCATGCCATCGTCTCCGTGAATGGCACCACCATCGAAGGTCATGTTGTGAAGTGCTACTGGGGCAAAGAGTCAACTGACATGGCCAAAAACGTTCAGCCGGTAATTCTTGTGAATTTGCTTTATCATAATCTAATTTTAATGGGGTATTAAATTCTTCCCATACTGACATTGCTTGAATCAGGCCAGAATAAAAATATACAAAAATCTATAAAAAGCTCAAGTTCTTGATTTTGCAATCACAGATGGAGTATGGTCAGTGGGGACACTGGAATCAAATGTATGGTAATCCTCAACAATACGGACAGTATGTGACGAATGGCTGGCAGGTGCCGTCCTATGGGATGTATGGGCAAACATGGAATCAGCAAGGATTTGGTGTAGAGTAAGTTTATATATATCATTTATGTGTTATGTATTTTCTTTTACCTATGCAGGAACTTGAAAATGTTCACATCCACTTTTCATTGTTCTAGACAATCACAGTCCCCGGCCTGGGTGGGAGGTTTTGGGACGCAGCCCTCTCAGGCTCAGGCTGGCCCAGTGATGAACCAGGCTAACTTTGGCATGGCTGGGTACCAGACACAGTGATCTGACCTTGGTTCTTCATAACACATGCCTCTCAATTCTTTAGATCCTGCTCTCATAGGGAGGGTTGCTAAAGACTAATAGGTGCACATTATCTTTTCCCTACAAGCTTTGGATCTGAAGCAGGAATTGCTTGATTGTACAGATTCAAATTTAGATTAAAGAGGCAATTGAGATGAGCACTTTCAGTGGAAATCTGAATTCATTGACCAGATTTGTTCCTGTTTTAGTGGAATAGGAGATGTATTGTATCTCTTGCCCCCCACCTTTTTTACTGCACATCTTGAGGAAAACTGCTGATTTTCCCTTAAAACCTAGCTTCAGGAACTTCACGGGTACATTGCAGAAAGCCTGTAGTGTAAATGTTTTTTTTTCGAACAAAGTATTTTCTTTTCTTTTTGTTTTGTTTTTTTTCTCTTCCTAAATAGCTGATCATGCGTTTGCGTATTCATTACAGTATGGACTTAGAATTTTGTACAAAAACAAAAAACAGCATAAAAAAATCAATTCTGCATTCTGACTTGGCAGAAAAATGTAAGTAAAGGCACTTTTGGGGTTCATTGGACCTGTGTCTTGTAAATGTTGACGTGTAAATGAATTTCTATGTGCAGTGGTATATATTTAATCCACATTAGCTCCCCGTTCTCCTCCGATTCTAGAGCTCTTTGATACTGTGTGTATAATATATCTTTTTACTCCCATTTACAGACAGTGAAATCTCTCCCGTTCACTATGGAGAAAGGGTCATAATGGCCATACCTGTAAATATCTTGTGATATCTTGGACTGGAATAAGGGTTTCAAAACATGCGCTCTTCTTGACGGACTTTTGCAGAACTAATAGACAAACATTACATGTGTGACTGACATTTACAAGCAAGCCTTAATTTTTGCTCGGTCACATTTCAGTTGAACACTTTGAGACCCTCGTATGATTTATCTTAGAGCCTACTGTAAATTTGTCCCTTTGCTGTTTTAACAAATATGCGTGCCATTTTTGAGAAGCCAGAGAAAGGTTTGGATTTTTTTTTGTCATTGGGATGTTAAGAATTGCATGTCTCAAACCGTAATATTTAGGTTGCTCAAAGCATTGAATGTAAAAGGCAGAAATGTTTGAACGCATCTTAGCATTTCAAGTTTTCTTTTAGTGTTAAACGAGTCAATAAATGAACTATTGAGAAAGAAACAATTTTTTTTTTGTCTAAACAGAATTATGGTCTGCTTTCAACATATTAATAACTATTTGTTTTGCAGTTTCAGGTATTATAATTAATGTCAATTAGGAAAGGAGAAAAGATGTAAATATTAAATATAAATATATTTTTAAATATACAAGCAACATTGTTCTAAGATTAATGTTTATACTAGTAGTTTTTAAACATTGATATGCTTCACACTATAAAATACATTTACAAGGGTTCATATCAAAGTAAAGAATGGAAAAACTTCTCTACAAGGATATATTAACTTTCCAAAGACTGTAATACACATTGCACTGATGACTTTTCATAACAATATGTCAAATATAACACTGTTACTCTATTCTCACTAAATTTAGCTCTCAGTGAAGTTACCATGCTGTATTATTTGAAAGATTCTGTTAGCCATGAGATTAATGGACGATGCACAGGAGAATTTCTTTCATAAGAACTAATAGTAGTCATGAAAATGAGTTCTTCAATAGGAAGGAAGGATCTGAGAATAGTTTTATCATTACCCGGATACGGCTGAAACTCTCAGAAACTAGATGGAATGTATTTTACACACCACAATACATCAATTACACTGTGCTCAACATTACTCAAGATTTAAAGTGGAAGATAATCAGACTGTCAGTCATATCATAAATAGTACAGTAACTGCATGTTAAATAGTACGGAGAACAGATACATTTCTATTCTACAGTAATACGTTCCTCTCTACTGTCACATTCTGCGTCTGGTTATCCACAGACCAGGCTTAGATGAAGCCTATTATTAGTCAGTTTTAAACTCCGGTTTTGATGAATTAGTGATGTGCAGAACTATTGTTATCAGTGATGCTCTTTCCAGGTTTACCTGAATATTCCCTCCTAAAGCTGGTCTTCATTCCTGTCACAATACAGAGTGGCATATATATCTTCCATAATATATGCAAGATTCATGTTTTCCATTCACTGAAGGAATGAATGCATAACTTCTATAGATCTAAAAACTCACATGATCTCTAGTTGTCTACCTCTCTATGTCTTTGTTGTCTGTGTTTAATGTCTTAAGTCTCATTTTCTCCATGATAACATCCAGTTTGGACGATATAGTCATCACAGCATTTTCAAGCTGAGCAACTTTGTGTACCAGCCTGGAATGGAAAGGCAAAAAGTACCATAAGAAATCAAGTCTTAAAACCAGTACAGCATCAGCCTTAAATAGATCTACATCTAAAGCCATGCAGTGGCTGCTCAATTCAAAATAAAGCTAAATATAAAAATGATAAAAGCACATACATTTAGTAAGACTTGAACTAATAGTAAACATAATGCATTACTTTTCATAAAGAGTAACTAAGTAACGTAATTAGTAACTTTTTAAGGAGTAACACAATCTTGTAATGCATTACTTTTAAAAGTAACTTTCCCAACACTATGTGTATGTGTGTGTGTGTATATATATATATATATATATATATATATATATATTCCATATATAATTCCACAAGTGTTCATTCATAGTTTTGATGCATATATATATATATGCATCAAAACTATGAATTAACACATGTGGAATTATATACATAACAAAAAAGTGTGAAACAACTGAAAAATATGTCATATTGTAGGTTCTTCAAAGTAGCCACCTTTTGCTTTGATTACTGCTTTGCACACTCTTGGCATTCTCTTGATGAGCTTCAAGAGGTAGTCACTTGAAATGGTCTTCCAACAGTCTTGAAGGGGTTCCCCGAGAGATGCTTAGCACTTGTTGGCGATTGGGTTCAGGTCCGGTGACTGTGGAGGCCAGGTCATCTGGCACAGCACCCCATCACTCTCCTTCTTGGTCAAATAGCCCTTGATGCCTTCAGTGTGACTCTACAATTTTCATAGTCATGAAAATAAAGAAAACTCTTTGAATGAGAAGCTATGTCCAGACTTTTGGTCTGTACTGTGTGTGTGTGTGTGTGTTGCGTGTGTGTGTGTGCGCGTGTGTGCGCGTGTGTGTGTGTGTGTGTGTATATATATATATATATATATATATATATATATATATATATATATATATATATATATATATAATGTAGGAATAGAACAATAAATTATATCAGATTGCTTTAATGTTACATGTTTTTATATTTAATTTTATGGTTTATTTAAATGATAATTATAATAAATATTTGTTACCAATCATAAATGTCACTCACGCTGTTCTGTTGATTAGTCCAAACATGCTATCATTTTCGTTGTCGCTGTACACATCAAAACACTCCATAATCTCCTGCTGGAAGTCTTTGTGCACCTACGAGGGACTCCTAACAACATGTTCTCGTAGTAAATGAAGGATTGATTTCCATTCGGAAGAGGCTCATCATTATACCACTTTGTCCAGTACAGGCTGTCAAGCAATGGACCCTCCATATACTGCAAAGATTAGAGACAAAAATGATATTCAGAGGGACTGTGATACTGTATTGGATCTGTCCCACGAATATGATGATGTTTTTTAATACTAAATAAACATACTTAAGGCCACAAAACTAAACAAATCTAAAACATTGAAATACTACCAGAAATATTACATGGATTACATAAAACATTTCTAATGTACTATTAAATATTATCAAATAATATTATATAAAAAAAATTAGCAACACCAAAAACTGAAACTTTGTTTTAGCATATTATTTCTAAGCTAAACGCTATAGTATCATAGTTTTTTTAATAAATATTTTTAAAACACTTTTGTTTAATATTTTCCCTATATATATACCATATAGTAAGACCATACAGTAATCTTACTTTAACACTTAAGGATTTGTTTTTACATTTTACAGTAGGATTATATTAAAATAATTTTTAATGGTCAAAAAAATGAATGAAATTAATATTACATAATAGTTTTAAAAATAAATTAAATATATGTATAATTAAGTGAAAATTAAACTTACACAAAATGATTTCAGCATTCATTTTGTAAAAATTAAAATGCACTTAAAAACTAAAACATTTTTAACATTTTAAATCCTAATTAATCACAGGATAAACTACAGTAAACACTTACTGTACAAAACACTATTTCGCAACATTGTTATTATTATTAGCCTTCCATAGTCTTTCTTACTAATTGAGTTCAGTACCAAAAGACAATTAAAAATAAATAAATAAATAAATACAATTTAGTGACATTTTAGCAAAGTAAGATTGATGTATTTTTTGTATGTTTTCCAGCTTTGGCTTAGCTGAGCACACACTATACACTAATATTTGATACAAAGCAATGAACATCTCCCTTAAAGATTCACTGACAACTCATTTTATCGAGTCATATTTACAACATGTCTGATTGTACAATTGCACAGAAAAAACATGTACCTTTTGCAACAATTAAAGCAGCTCTACTCCTAGAATGAGTCAGACTCTATTAAAGATAATCACTTGATTTCAAGAACCAAAAACATAAAATATTACATAGTAATAGAAACTTATTTGTATGTGTTATGAAGACTTTTAATATAATCATTAATATGAATTAATTTTTAAAAAAATCCTATAAATGTCTTATGTACTGTATGTTAGCTTTAATGGTTCAGTGACAAGTATATAGATATATTTAAAGATATATTTGGATATTAATTTAACAAAAATAATTTTTGTAGCTTTATCCAGTGTAAATAATTAAGTATATAAAATGTTCAATATAACATTATTACACAATATTAATTACATATATTAGTTTCTTAAATACAGTATTTCTCTTTTAAATATTATATAATAGAGTTCTATGCAAAATATGTGCTGTATATTCATATATCAGTGCATCAGTTTCGCGACAAGCATTTTTACAATGTCCCTGCTGACTGTGGTTCAAACCGTATATAAACTCATGCTGTCAGGTCATTTTGCATTGGACAAGTAATTTTGCTGTTCAAATTGGCATTTCAGCCAAATCTACAGGTTTGATTTAATTGATTCCAGATTGCCATGGCTGACCAGCAGCTGCTAGTCTTGTTTAAAGGGCTTGGTCCACACATGAGTAGATGAGTTAATATGAGTTTTCACTCACTCACATGATGGGCTTGTCTGGAGTCGGATGCTTCCCTTTGCAAAAAGCCCATATGTTACAAGCTAATCCTGTAATTTTGGGACAGTGTTGAGCAGATTAAAGATTAACTCAGTCTTGAAGAGGAGAAAGTGAGAAGGTCTATGATCAGTTTAACAGTTTAAACCAGGATTAAGTAAATCTGATTTTGATTTAAAACGTGAAGCAGTTAGCATTGATTCAAGAGGAGAAAATGTTCTTCAAAGGCGAATGTGTATCCTCCAAACACATCTACTCCAATGATTGAACTCTAATGTAACATGTCACCTTGGCAGCCAAACCATAGGCTAAAACAGAGAATAATCAGAATCAATGTGCATCAAACATATTGACCAATGAGATAATTCAGAAAAGTGAGAGAATATTGTGTAAACACAGACCCCTGTAGAAGATGAGAATTTAACCCCCCATCCCACCAACACCATCAAAACAGGGCATCTGGTGAGATGAGGCTAGTCACTGTAATGAAATCAAGCAAGGTGCTTTTTTTCCCTTTTGACTATGTTTAATCTTAACTGGTCAATGAAGCAAAGTGCATTGTAGCTAGTCAATTAGACAAAAGAATACATTTATATTAAATTATTATTATTTCTGGAAACATATGTACAGTACATGTTGTTTTATTGTTTTTATAAGAAGTGTATTTATATTTAGAAAGGAATCACAATGTAAATCTTAACAGTTTTAAATAAGCTTAGTACACATTCTGGGCTTAAGATGGAAAACAAAATGTTTTTTTTTTCAGTTGTTGTTCCAGATCTCAAATCAAAATCTATTTTAAGACTAAATACATATTGATTCAATGGAAATGGAAAGTTCTTAATGTGGATAGGCTATTATTCTTATTCTCGTTATGTTGCAGTCTTTGTTAACTTTATGATAAATATCGCCATCTGTCGTCCATAAACAAAACACTGCAATGTTACTACATTTTTCTTTAAACAGCAAACGATGCTGCTTTGTTTTGTTTTGTTTGTTTTGGAAGACATTGATACATTAATGCAAATCGACCAGTTTTAATTGCGGAAATAGTAACTTTTCTTTTTGTAGTAGGCCAGCACACGTAGCCTACGTCTTCAAGATGTCTGTTAAAGATCTGGAAAGCATCTGCTGTGTACAAACATCTAGACGTCTTTAAGGTGTCAGTTTTACATGCCATCTAAAAACATAAACATCTTAAAGACATTTGCAAACTGTAAATTGGACATCTAATAGGAAACGTCCAGATGTATTGCAGATGTATTGCAGATGAGCAAACACTTGCAGATGTGCAGACACTGTGAACGTAACCTGGTTGGGACGGGAGCTGGTTTTCTTCGTTAAACCAAGAGTCTCCTCCCTCTTTTAAAGTGTAAGCGATGTTTAAATACCTCATTCATTCATGCACGATGTAAAAAAAAAAAAAAAAAAAAAAAATTCTAAATGAAGTGCATTTTACACAAGAAAAACTATATTAAATGGAAACAAGTTTTATTTTTCTTACACCAGATAATTAGCAAAATAAGAAAAAACACGTATAAGAC